>NC_091985.1:150562113-150823863 GCF_044704955.1 Pristiophorus japonicus
AAGCAGTGATGCGGTGCTTGGATCTGTCTCTTCCTCAGCATTCTCCTCCCACATTTGCTCGCTCAACCTTACTTGGCTCTGGGGGGCTCAGGCACTGGCTGGTCCACCTCCAGGGCATCATCTGCAAGCATAAATGGGACAAAAGTGGCATAAAGGTGAGGGAGGAAGGTCCACCATGCAGCAATCAAGATGCACACGTTGCTGACCACGTTACTGACAGGCGTTTGTTGAATTTCGGCCAGATGCCATCAAACAAAGGCCTTCACTGACCAATGCTGCCCCCAGTGGGAGCGACGGTGCCAACGGCCACTGGGCAGCCAACCTATGGCTCCATTAGCCGCAGGACCCTTTCCTCCACATCGCTGAGCTGCCGCAGTTGTGCCTCTCCATCTCCCGTTCTCTGCTCCCGATGGTTATGTGCCATCTTGGATTATAAAGCAAAGAACGGTTGATGAGGAGCAGTCCAGTTAGGCATGTGGAACCAATGGCTGAGCAGCTTCATGAGCGGCAACTCTGAGAAAGGGGCCATAAACTGTGAGTATGCACACATGACATTTGGTTGACTCATCAGTGAAATGGTGGTTTCCTGACTACAAACAGAAGCAGGTAAATAAGAGTTGAGGAAAGAGAGGTTCAGAGGCCAAAGGTCAATAGTAGGGGGTAGATAGAATGGTAATTAATGGGATGTCCCACTTATAATGCACTTACAATGCAGATAGAAACAGGAAAGTTATATCTAGTTCAATCGCGTCATTATGCTTCAAACTGTAACTCTTTAATAAAATGCCTCACAATTCCTCAGACCCTTTGGGTAATCAATTTGTGACCTGTCATCCAAATATTACATCGCTGTCCTATAGCACATTGCCCCATATCTCACTGTCCTATAGCCCACTGTCCCATAACTCACGGTCCCACATACCACTGTCCCATATCTCACTGTCCTATATCCCACTGTCCCATCGCTCACTGTTCCAAATCCCACTGTCCCATATCTCACTGTCCTATATCCCACTGTCCCATAGCTCACTGTTCCATATCCCACTGTCCCATATCCCACTGTCGCATAACCCACTGTCTCATAACTCACTGACCCATATCCCACTATCCCATAATCCACTGTCCCATAGCTCACTGTCCCATAGCTCACTGTCCCATATCCCACTGTCCCATATCCCACTGTCCCATAGCTCACTGTCCCATAGCCCAGTCCCATATCCCACTGTCCCATAGCTCACTGTCCCATAGCTCACTGTCCCATATCCCACTGTGCCATAGCTCGCTGTCCCATATCCCAATGTCCCATAGCTCACTGTCCCATAGCTCACTGTCCCATAGCTCACTGTCCCATAGCCGACTGTCCCATATCCCACTGTCCCATAGCTCGCTGTCCCATATCCCACAGTCCCATAGCTCACATTCCCATAGCTCACTGTTCCATAGCTCGCTGTCCCATATCCCACAGTCCCATATCCCACTGTCTCATATCTCACTGTCCCATAGCTCACTGTCCCATAGCTCACTATCCCATAGCTCACTATCCCATAGCTCACTGTCCCATATCCCACTGTCCCATATTCCACTGTCCCATAGCTCGCTGTCCCATAGCTCACTGTCCCATATCCCACTGTCCCATAGCTCACTGTCCCATAGCCCACTGTCCCATAGCCCACTGTCCCATATCCTACTGTCCCATAGCTCACTGTCCCATATCCCACTGTCCCATAGCTGACTGTCCCATATCCCACTGTCCCATAGCTCGCTGTCCCACATCCCACAGTCCCATATCCCACTGTCCCATAGCTCACTGTCCCATATCCCACTGTCCCATAGCCCACAGTCCCATAGCCCACTGTCCCATAGCTCACTGTCCCATAGCTCACTGTCCCATAGCCCACTGTCACAAACCTCACTGTCTCATAGCAGCGCAGATATATTAGTTCCAATTGACCTATGACTGGCATTGCAGAACAACTTAGAAATTAAACTGGCATAACCATTACTCTGAATGTCACCCCGGTCTGAATTTTCCTCTATTTCTATTATTTACTCCCCTTCCTAAGTGTTATTTGGCATTTTAGTCAGGCTGAACTGCAACATAAGAACATAAGAAATAGGAGCAGGATTAGGCCATACGGCCCCTCGAGTCTGCTCCACCAACCAATAAGATCATGGCTGTTTTCATCTTGTCCTCAACTCCACTTTCCTGCCTGTTCACCATAACCCTTGACTCCCATATAGTTCAAGAATCTGTCTTTCTCAGCCTTGAATACATTCAATGACTCAGCCTCCAGAGCTCTTTGTTGCAGAGAATTCCAAAGAATCATGATCCTGTGAGAGGAGAAATTCCTGCTCATCTCCGTCTTAAATGGGTGGCCCTATATTCCAAAACAATGCCCCCTAGTTCTAGATTCCCCCATGAGCGGAAACATCCCCCTCAGAATCTTCTATGTTTCAATAAGATCACCCCTCATTCTTCTAAACTCCAATGAGTATAGGCCCAACCTGCTCAACCTTTCCTCATAAGTCAACTCCCTCATCTCCTTCATCAACCAAGTGAAACTTCTCTGAACTACCTCCAATGCAAGTATATTCTTCCTTAAATACGGAGACCAAAACTGCCGCAGTACTCCAGGTGTGGTCTCACCAATACCCTGTATAGTTGTAGCAGGACTTCTCTGCTTTTATACTCTATCCCCCTTGCCCTTCCTGATTACTTGCTGTACCTGCATGCGAACTTTTTGTGTTTTTCATGTACGAGGACCCCCAGCTCTCTCTGTCCCACAGCATTCAAAGTCTCTCTCAATTTAATTCATATTTTGTTTTGCTATTCTTCCTATAACTCACATTTTCCCACATTATACTCCATCTGCCAATTTTTTGTCAACATCCCTTTGCAGACTCTTTGTGTCCTCATCACAACTTGCTTTCCTACCTATCTTTGTATCATCAGGAAACTTGGCTAAATTACACTCGGTCCCTTCATCTAAACCATTAATATAGATTGTAAATAGTTGAGGACCCAGCACCAATCCCTGTGGCACCCCACTAGTTACTGTTTGCCAACTGAAGAAGACCCCTTTATCCCGACTCTCTGTTCTCTGTTAGTTAGCCAATCCTCTATCCACGCTAATATATTACCCCGAACACCATGAGCTCTTATCTTGTGTAATAACCTTTTATGTGGCACCTTATCGAATGCCTTTTCGAAATCCAAGCACCCTACGTCTACTGGTTCCTTTATTCACCCTGCTCGTTACATCCTCAAAGAACACTAATAAATGTGTCAAATATGATTTCCCTTTCATAAAACCATGTTGACTCTGCTTGATTGTATTAGGATTTTCTAAATGTCCTGCTATTATTTCCTGAATAATGGATTCCAGCATTTTCCCAATGAAAGATGTTAGGCTAACTGGCCTATAATTTTCTGCTTTCTGTCTCCCTCCTTTCTTGAATAGGGGCATGACATTTGCGGTTTTTCAATCCGCTGGGATCTTTCCAGAATCTGGGGAATTTTGGAAGATTATAACCAATGCACCCACTATCACTGCAGCCACTTAAAACCTGAGGATGCAAGCCATCTGGTCCAAAGACTGTTTGTGTAAGATAGAGCTCCACCTAGTGGTAATGCAACTAATGTAAATACAAAAAAAGCATCATGTGACAAGATCACCTGACAAGTTCCTGTTGGAGCCATCTTGTAGGTTGAGTATGTTGTGATCTCGTAGAGAATATATCATATTGGCGACATAGGATAGGATAATCGGATTACCTAGCTCAAATTTTGTTGGTGAATGATCCTACCAACCAATAGAGTGACTTTGAAAAGTTTTGACAAAGGGTCATCGACCTGAAACGTTAACTCTGTTTTTCACTCCACAGATGCTGCCTGCCCCGCTGAGATTTCCAACATTTTGTGTTTTTATTTCAGGTTCCAGCATGCATCCGCAGTATTTGCTTTTGTGTTGAGAGGTTCTTTGTTTTGCAGCACAGCAAAAAATCCAATGTAAATTACAAGCACATTTGGTTGAACTGAAGAGTCCAGATGGCTTGCAGTAAACTGGTCTAGCATCCTTCTGTACCCTGACACTTGCCTTGAAGCTTTGGATTGGACAGCTTGTTTCATGGAACACCTTCGGATTCTGCTTGATGACATCATCTTTCAATGCAAATCTCATTCAACACGAAAAATCTCATTCCACTCCAGCTTCAGTGATCCCAACCAATTTCTACCTATCAATGCAGGCTTGTCTCCTGACACTACTAAGAGAGGAAAGCTCTGAAACAGATCCTTGTATTTCACCGGTATGGTGATACGTCCTACCACAGGGATTTGCTCTCCTGAGTAGCCTCACAACTCTATCTTTGACTTTTCCAGTGGAAAATCACTCAACTTGTCGAGATATAGCCATTCCGGTACTATGCTCATGGATGCACCAGTGTCAATTTCCATGGATATCCTGGTTCCTGCAACATTTACTTGGATGACGATACTTCATGAATCGTTGTTAGATACCCTCGTGCTCCTGATGATGAGTATCTCCAGAACCTCCTCATCCTATTGCTTATCTTCAATGCTATGTAGTCTCTGGCAATTTCTACTTCTAGCATTGAACATCAGTTTACTCTTCAGTCGGCATGCCTTCGCAAGCTGCCCAGTTTTCTTGGAGGAGAAACACTCTGCCTTCACATATAGACAACTTTGAGCAATGTGTTGTCCAAGACACTGATAGCACAATTTCAATGCATTGTTACTTTGGCCAGTTGCTGAGGCCTTGGGGTCCAACTGCCTTTTACTTTTAACCTGCAGGCAATTCATCTCGGTTGTCTGATGATTGGAAATAGTGCAAAATTCACGGAGTATTGTTTGTCCATATCCATCAACATAGCTGTCTGACAAGCTAAATCAAAAGTCAAGTTAGGGGTTGTCAACAACTTTCTTCTGATTGCTTCATTTTTCTACACAAATGGCATACTCCTGCTCCTATTTCTTATGTTGTTATGTTCTTATGCACCATACGCACTCAAGGAGAAAGTTGAGCAATAACTCTAAAGATTAGAAACTGAGAACATTATCTCTAAGATAGATCTAAGTAATTGGGCTGCACCCATTGTTGTTGTACCGAAGTCAGATAGTAAGGTAAGGTTGTTTGGTGATTATAAAGTAACTGTAAACCAAGTTCCAGAAGATTATCTACCCACTACATTGCCAAATGTAGAAGATTTGTTCAGAACGCTGAGAGGTGGCCAGATTTTCTCGAAGTTAGATCTGACAAATGCCTATTTACAACTTGAGTTAGATCAGGAGTCCAAGTCATACTCATCTAGGCCTATATCAATTTAATAGGCTACCATTTGAAGTGTCTTCCACCCCCGTCTGACTTAGGTATAACAACAATGGTTGTAGCCCAATTACTTAGATCTATCTTAAAGATAATGTTCTAGACTTTTGAGTTCGTGCTCAACTTTCTCCTTGAGTGCATATGGTACAGGACGTGGCTTGCAGTAAACTGGTCTAGCATCCATCCAAGGGGTGATGAATCAGATTTTGCAAGGCATCGAAGGGGTCGTATGTTATTTACATAATCATTTCAGCCCCAAAAAGGAAAATCTATAATAGCGTGTTGAATTTAGTGCTCAAACGGCCAGAGAAGCACAGAGTATGAGTGACTGCTCATAAGTGTGAGTTATTTCAAAACTCAGTGGAATACTTAGTGCACAGAGTAGACAAAGATGGTTTACATTCAACCAAGAGAAAGCTGGATGCAATCAGAAATGCACCCACTCCCAAGAATGTCACTGAACTTCGATCATTTTGGGGTTTTTTGAACTATTACGGGAAGTGCCTACCAAATTTGGCTACAGTATTACATCCACTGAATGAGCTGTTGAAAAAAAGCTCCATTTGAAGTGGCCAGAAGAATGTGACACAGCATTCAAAGAGTGTAAAAGTCAATTGGTAGAGAGTTCACAATGACATATCTAAGGAGATCAAGCTAGCATGTGACGCCTCTCTGTATGTTTGATCCGTATGGAATCATGTTTGACAAATCTGCTGGAGTTACATAAGAACATAAGAAATAGAAGCAGGAGTAGGCCAGTTGGCCCCTCAAGCCTCCTCCGCCATTTAATAAGATCATGACTGATGTGATCATGGACTCAGCTCCACTTCCCTACCCTCTCCCCAGAACCCTTTATTCCCTTATCTCTCAAAAATCTATCTATCTCCACCTTAAATATATTCAATGACCCAGCCTTCACAGCTCTCTGGGGCAGAGAATTCCATAGATTTACAACCCTCAGAGAAGAAATTTCTCCTCATCTCAGTTTTAAATGGGCAGCTCCTTATTCAGAGACTATGTCCCTTAGTTTTAGTTTCCCCTATGAGTGGAAATATCCTCTCTGCATCCACCTTGTCGAGCCCCCTCATTATCTTATATGTTTTGATAAGATCACCTCTCATTCTTCTGAACTCCAATGAGTATAGGCCCAATCTACTCAACCTATCTTCATAAGTCAACCCACTCATCTCTGGAATCAACCTTCCTTAATATCCTTCCTTAAATATGGAGACCAAAACTGTATGCAGCACTCTAGGTGTAGCCTCACCAATACCCTGTTCAGTTGTATCAGGATTTCTCTGCTTTTATACTCCATCCCCCTTGCAATAAAGGCCAACATTCCATTTGCCTTCCTGATTACTTGCTGTACCTGCATAATAACTTTTTGTGTTTCATGCACAAGGACCCCCAGGTCCCTCTGTATTTCAGCACTTTGCAATTTTTCTCCATTTAAATTATAACTTGCTTTTCTATTTTTTCTGCCAAAGTGGATAACCTCACATTTTCCCACATTATACTCCATCTGTCAAATTTTTGTCCACTCACTTAGCCTGTCTATATTTCTTTACAGATTTTTTATGTCCTCCTCACAATTTACTTTCCCACCCACCTTTGTATCATCAGCAAATTTGGCTACATTACACTCGGTCCCTTCATCCAAGTCATTAATATAGATTGTAAATAGTTGAGGCCCCAGCACAGATCCCTGCAGCACACGACTAGTTACTGTTTGCCAACCGGAAAAGTTCTTTGAGGATGTAATGAGCAGAGTGGATAAAGGAGAACCAGTTGATGTCATATATTTGGATTTCCAGAAAGCATTTGGTAAGGTGCCACACAAAAGATTACTGCACAAGATAAAAGTTCACGGGGTTGGGGGTAATATATTAGCGTCGATAGAGGATTGGCTACCTAACAGAAAACAGAGAGTCGGGATAAATGCGTCGTTTTTAGTTTGGCAAACTGTAACTAATGGGGTGCCACAGGGATCAGTGCTGGGGCCTCAACTATTTACAATTTGTATTAATGACTTGGATGAAGGGACCAAATGTAGCCAAATTTGCTGATGATACATAGATAGGTGGGAAAGCAAGTTGTGAGGATGACGCAAAGAATCTACAAAGGGATATACATCGACTCAATGAGTGGGCAAAATTCTGGCAGATGGACTATAATGTGGGAAAATGTGAGGTTATCCACTTTGGTAGGAAAAATAAAAAAGCTAATTATTATTTAAATGGGGAGCAATTACAAAATGCTGTAGTACAGAGGCATCTGGAGGTTCATATGCATGGAACGCAAAAAGTTAGCACGCAGATACAGCAAGTAATCAGGAAATTAAATGGAATGCTGGCCTTTATTGCAAAGGGGATGGAGTATAAAAGTAGGGAAGTCCTGCTCCAACTGTACAGGACATTGATAAGACCACACCTGGAGTACTGCATATAGTTTTGGTCTCCTCATTTAAGGAAGGATATACTTGCATTGGAGGCAGTTCCGAGAAGGTTCATGAGGTTGATTCCTGAGATGAAGGGGTTGTCATATGAAGAAAGATTGAGCAGGTTGGGCCTATACTCCTTGGAGTTTAGAAGAATGAGAGTTGTTTTTATTGAAACAAACAATATTCTGAGGGAGCTTGACAGGGTAGATGCAGAGAGGATGTTTCCCGTCATAGTGGAATCTAGAACTAGAGGGCATAGTTTCAGAATAAGGGATCGCCCATTTAAATCAGAAATGAGGAGGAATTTCTTCTCACAGACGATCGTGAATCTTTGGAATTCTCTACCCCAGAGAGCTGTAGGGGTTGGGTCTTTGAATATACTTAAGGTGGAGAAAGACAGATTTTTGAATGATAAGGGATTCAAGGGTTATGGGGAATGGGCGGAGAAGTGGAGTTGAGGCCAGGATCAGATCAGCCATGATCTTATTGAATGGTGGAGCAGGCTCGATGGGCCAAATGGTCTACTCCTGCTCCTATTTTTTATGTTCTTATGTTGTTATGTATGGAGCTGGGGTAGTGACCTCTCATGTACTATACAGTGGGGAGGAGAGACCAATTCCTTTTGCTTCATGCACTCTCAGTGCCAGTCAGCGTAATTATGCACAGATCGAAAAGGAAGTTTTGGCATTCATTTTTTGGGGTCAAGAAGTTCCACAAATACTTGTATGGTCATACGTTTACCATTGTTACTGACCATAAGCCCCTGACAGCAATCCTCCATCAAAATTCCCCAGTTCCAACATTAGCTGCAGCCCAAATGCAGAGATGGGCTTGGATTTTATCAGCATATAGGTATGACATTGAGTACAGCCGATCAGCTGATCACAGTAATGCTGATACTATGTCTAGGTTTCCATCCGCATCGCAAGTTACACCCAATAGGGAAGAAGTGTTCTATTTTTCATACATTGATCAACTGCCAGTCACAGCTGAAGAAATTGGTAGAGCAACCAAACATTACCCAGTTCTGTCAAAGGTGTATGATTACAAAGCAAATGGTTGGCCAAATAAGGCATCAAAGAAAGATATTCATCCATACTTCATTCATAGGAATGATCAGTGGATAAAGATTGTATCATGTGGGGTGCAAGAGTAGTTATCCCAAATAAGTTCAGGTTCAAATTGTTAGGAGATCTTAATGACCAGAACCTGGAAATGTGCTTGACCAAGAGTTTGCATGCAGTTACTTATGGTGGCCAGGTCTAGATTATGATATAGAGTACATTGTTAGTCAGTGTACAACGAGTCATTCGGTAAGCAAAAAACCACCATCAGTTCCATTACAGCCATGGAAATGGCCTCCCAGGGTGTGGCAAAAGTTACATGTAAATTTTGCTGAGCTAGAAGGACAACAATTGTCCATTGTGATTGATAGCCTTTCAAAGTGGGTAGAGGTGTTTCTGCTGCGGAACATAACAACAAGTAAAACACTAGACAATTTGCAAAGATTGTTTTCTTCATATGGCCTCCCAGAAGAAATTGTGTCTGAAAGTGGGCCGCAATTTTGTTCAGAAGAATTTACACAGTTCATGAGCAGAAATGGTGTGAAACATACAAAGGTTCCACAGTACCACCTTGCTTGAAATAGTGCAGCAGAGCGCACAGTACAAATTGTAAAACATGCCCTCATCAAACAAATGTTGGATCCAAATCCAAAGAAACGACAGTTGTCATTGGATCATAAATTGGCAAATTTTCTAATTACGTATCGTAACATTTACATGTAACTTTTGCCACAATTGTTGTCCTCATACAACTACTGGTAGAACACCAGTAAAGTTGTTTCTCAAATGACAGCCATGAACTGGTTCTCGAACCTGGCAGTCAGTAGAAGAGAAACAATTAAAACAGAAAGGGAATCATGATAGAGGTAGAGTAAGAGAGAGAAGTGTGAAATTCAATCAGAAGGTTAGAGTGAAGAACTATCAACATAAATGGTTAAAGTGGTTACCAGGAAGAGTAGTGAGGATATATGCGGTTCTCGCACATATTTGGTCAAGATGATTGATCATCGAAAGGTTAGGTTTGTTCACATTGATCATATTTTACCTACAGATATGGAATGAGTTGAAAGTTGGAATGATTCGATTATTTCTGATGAGTCAGATAGTCTTGTTACAAGTAAAGTACCAGTAGCAAATCCTACATCAGATGTACTAGAAACAAGTCCAAGAGAAAGTCAGAATTTAAGTCTGAGTCTGAGTCAGGCAGACAAACAGTCTGAACTTGTAGAGAGTCAAAATGTAGCTCAAGGGTTGCTCTTGGAGGAAAACTCTCCTCAGGCTCAGTCTAGAATGAGTCGAAGTTCAACACCATGTTTGGAAAGTTCTGTTCAAGAGCAAAGGTATACTCTTCGAAACAGAAAACCAGTGATTAAGTTTGATTTGTAAATATGGCAAAATAAGTCCATATCTTTTGTTATGTATAACCATGCAAGTTATGTATGATGATTATTTGTTATGATTGCTTCTTCATTTAGGAGGGAGAAGTTTAATATAGAGCTCCACCTAGTGGACTACTGTGGTAAAGCAACTACTCATGTAAATACAATAAATGCATCATGTGACAAGGTCACCTGATAAGTTCATGTTGGAGCCATCTTGTAGTCTGAGTGTGTTGCGATGTCGTAGAGAATATATCACAGTTTGCAAGTGGGCTATTTGTCCCAATTTTCTTGGGACAGCTCATAAGCATAATTTGAAGTGCTGATTTGCATGGATCTTGTGGGAGAGGAAAACTAGGTGCAGGTCAAATTTAGCTCAGATTTTAACATAATGGGGGAAAGAGGCCAGTTTGGGATGGGTGCTTGTTTATACCCCAGCTGATTTTCATTGATTTCAATCAAGAGTAAAATCGGAAGAGGTGTAAAACGTGTGCTCGACCCGGACTCACCCCATTCCCGTCGGGCACGTTAGATTAAAGTTGGAGCTAAGAAGATGGAGACAATATAAAAGGGGAATGTCACAAGAATTTCAGAAAGTTTATTGCAATCTCAAAAGGCATCACGACTCATTGATAAGTGATATGGGCTAGTGAATAAGAAGCAGATGAATAAGAGACAGGCCAAAATGGAAGTAAAGTAAACCCCCAAGTCCAGGATGGCGCAGCCCAGTCTGACCCCTGCTTGATGGTTGCCTGAAGTGGCGGTGATATCGGTGTGAGGTCTTTGTGAAGATCAAATACTCACAGGGCAGCATCGCAGCATGCCTGCAAGGAGGTGGAGCCATGCTCTGAGACTATCGCTAGATGTCGCAATCACTGGATGTACCAGCCATATGATGCACTGTAGATGCTGGTATCCTTACATCTGATGGCATTAATCTGCCTCTGCCTCTCAGCTGGCCCAACTGCAAGGGAGACAGCTCCCCAGGGTTATTTCCATGGTCTGGGGTGCAGGGACCTGCAGAATCGTCAGTGGCATTTTGTTGGAGGCAGCCAATCAAGATACAATAGCTGCTGATCCCCCTGGCATGTCTTCTTTCATACAGTGCCAGAGTCGGTCTCCTGGAAAATATTCATCCCTCAACTGAAATTTGGTTTGAAAGCCACCATTTGTAAACCAGTAAATATAGAAAACTGACCAATCAAAACATGTTCTGCCACTACTTTTGACAGCCATGGCAAAGTGGATTTTTGCCTGTATTGAATTTTTAACTTCTATTTTTTTATTGCTATAACCAGCATTCAAGAGGTTAACTTCTAAGGTCACACAAAACTTTTGCTGATAAGAATACCACCAGCTCAGAACAGACAGTTTGACTGCAAGATTTCTTTGCAGAGTGTTAGTTTGTTTTGGTCCATAAAGTGGTGGCCTAAAATGTGAATTGGTTAATCCACCCAGTGCTCAGTCATCTACAATTAAAACATCTTATAATATTGCCGAAACTGACTCACCTTTACCATCTTGCTGCTTGAGGTGTTACTCCATTCAGTTTTCCCACAATGGCACAAAGCGTGGCAGATTAAGAGAATCCCACCAATCACGGTTCAAAATATAGGTCTCAACTTGGGCCGTGTTTCCGACCAATGTGAAGAGAAGCAGGGCTGTGATTGGCTGGAGCCCTCTTATGATTTTGACAGCTTGGTAGGCAGAGACTTCTCCTCGCAGGTTTATATTGGCAGAGAGAGAGCAGTCAGAGTATTTGATGCACACAATCACCAGCTATTACATTCCATGCGAGCCTGAGGAGCAAAATCCGGCAAGTTTAAGATTATAGTAAGCGAACGTACGGCTGGAGACTAAGGGGGAGAAATTGGCCTGGTGTGCGCTTCCCATTAGAGCCAGTGGTGGGGGGACGGTAACGGGATGACGCCCGTGAATTTCCCTGGCGATTTTGCATTGGCGGTAACACTTACTGCCTCGGTCCCTAGCGCCCATTGGTTGTGACGTCATCTGGTACGCAGCGCCCCATTACCACCCCGGATCAGAAATGCCCTCTCGCCCACTGCCTGAGTGCCTGATTTCAACAACGGCAGGAAGAGGAGACGGCACGCAGTCTGATGGTCGCTGGAGGAGTGATATTTAACGGCTTCAATATCCGGTTTGTTTGTTGGTGGCAAAGAATGCTGCCTTGTCAGTTTGAGATAGGCAAACAGCTGTTCTGAGCCATTTAATCATTTTTCAGCTTCCGGAGTCTTCCGCCTCATAAAAACTATTCAGTACCATTCAGGTGAGATTTAAAAGTGAAACATTCCCTGTCATGTATCTTACATTATTATATATAACTGTATCCCAACATGCTATACATGACTGTAATAAGATATGACCTGTAACCACCAGCATACCTTACCACCAGGGGTGCACTTGCAAGAGACAGGTATATAAGGACAGGTCTCAGGCAAGTGCAGCATTCCAGAGCTGTGAAATAAAGGTGCAGGTCCAGAGTGATCTTGACTTCACTACATGCCTCGTGTGAATCTTTACTGAGGGGGCCGGACTTTACAGTGGCTACGGGTTACGGGATTACAGAATCCACAGAATGGTGAACAACGGATCAGATGAAAAGCACAATGCGGGAGACAATTGGGAGGACTTTATAGAAAGGCTCCAGCAAAGCTTTGTAACCAAAGACTGGTTAGGCGACGATAAGGCAGACAAGATAAGAGCCCATCTCTTGACCAGCTGTGGCTCGAAAACATACGCTTTAATGAAGGATCTGTTGGCACCCGAGAAACCAGCAAGCAAGTCGTTTGAAGAATTGAGCACACTGGTAAGAGACCACCTGAAGCCAGCGAGCAGCCTACACATGGCCAGACACAGGTTCTACAACTACAGACGCTGTGTGGGCCAGAGCATACCCGACTTCGTGGCGGAACTTCGGAGGTTGGCTAGTTTATGTGAGTTCTCCGATGAACTGAGGAGAGAAATGCTGAGAGACTTTTTCATTGAAGGAATAGGCCACGCAAGCATATTCCGAAAGCTCATAGAGACCAAGAACCTGACCTTAGAGGCAGCAGCACTGGTTGCACAGACATTCTTGGTAGTGGAAGAAGAAACGAGGTTGATTTACAATGCAGGTATGACAACTAACGAAATATCGGAACAAGAAGTTCACAGCACTAAACCGAGAGAACAGGCTCTCGACAGCAGGCAGAAGCCATCAAGGGCCACAGGAATGGCCGTTCACACCTCATCAACCCACAATGCGAGCAATCAACTACAAACTGAGAGAAGCTCAAGAGAGATCAGCCAGACGCATCTCATTCTTTGGGAACACTTTGAACAATGGAACAGGTCTGTGTTGGAGGTGTGGGGGTGGGCACTCGTCAAGGGGATGTTGATTTCAGCAGGCTGTTTGCAGAAATTGTGAATATACAGGGCATTTGGCCCGCATGTGCAAAGAAACGGCAGCTCGGCTGGTATACGAATTGGATGGGTCAAAAAGCGGACCAGAAGATGGTGGGGACAGTACCCGGGACACCGATGTACAGCGGGTCAACATGATCAATGGCCACTGCTCCTACAACAGGACACCTCCTATAATGATGAGGGTCCTACTCAGCAGGATATCTGTCAACATGGAGCTGGATACGGGAGCGAGTCAATCTCTCATGGGCGCTCAACAATATGAACAACTGTGGCCGCATAAAAGAGACAGACCAAAACTTACAAGGGTCGACACCAAACTAAGGACCTATACCAAAGAAATCGTACCAGTCCTCGGCAGCGCCATGCTCTCTGTCACACACAAAGGGACAGTGAACCGACTTCCCCTGTGGATTGTCCCCGGAGACCCCCCAGCACTGCTGGGGAGAAGCTGGCTGGCAAAACTAAACTGGAAATGGGATGATGTCCATGCCATGTCATTAGAGGAACGGACCTCCTGCTCAACAGTTATAAAGCGATTTGAACATCTCTTTCAGCCAGGTGTGGGCACTTTCAAAGGGGCCAAAGTCAAAATCTACAGGATGCTAGACCGGTCCATCACAAGGCCAGAGCTGTACCTTATGTGATGAGGGAAAAGATTGAACACGAACTAGAGAGGCTTCTGCGGGAAGGCATTATATCACCAGTGGAACTCACACCACACCTGGTGGACAGACAGAGGGAACAACCTGAGGAAAGGGAAATCCCAACAGACAGCCCAGGCGAGTCAACAACAATCACACCAATTGAAACAGTCGGCCCAGGCGAGATACCAGCAACCACACCCAAAGAAAAACAGACACCAAGGCAAACAACTGAACCACAACTCAGACGCTCCACAGAGAGCGTAGACCACCTGAGAGACTGAACCTATAAAGACAATAAGACCTTGGGGGAGGGTGATGTCATGTATCTTACATTATTATATATAACTGTATCCTAACATGCTATACATGATTGTAATAAGGTATGACCTGTAACCACCAGCATACCTTACCACCAGGGGTGCACTTGCAAGAGACAGGTATATAAGGACAGGTCTCATGCAAGTGCAGCATTCCAGAGCTGTGAAATAAAGGTGCAGGTCCAGAGTGACCTTGACTTCACTACATGCCTCGTGTGAATCTGTACTGAGCGGACAGGACTTTACATTCCCATATGTAAATGGGGGCTGTACTGGCACTGGACTTCACCCTCCAGCATCAACGTCGGAGGCAGCGGAGGCAGAGAGGAAGATTTCAAAATGTGGGAGGAGGGCCAACAGGGTTCTCAACTGGGGGTATTTCAGGAGCACTTCTCCTACATCAATTTCACTGAGGAGCAGTGTCGTCGAAGGCTCCGCTTCACCAAGGACATGGTCACAGAGCTCTGCCATCTCCTGCAACCAGACCTCCAGCCTCAGCCCAGGTTGAGCACGGCTCTCTCAGTGACAGTCCAGGTCACCATCGCCCTCAATTTCGACACCAGCGGATCCTTCCAGTCTGCAACAGGTGATATATCTAATATATCACAGTTCGCCGTGCATTGCTGCATCCGCAACGTCACAGATGCTCTCTATAGAAGGAGAAGGGACTACATTTCCTTTCCCATGACCAGAGTAACGTAGTACGAGTGGCATGTGGCTTTGCCAGGATAGCGGGGTTCCCCATGGTGCAGGGCGACATTGACTGCGCCCATGTCGCTTTGTGGGCACTGCATCACAATCCTGAGGTAATCTGTAACCGCAAAGGCTACCGCTCACTGAATGTGCAGTTGGTGTGCGACCACACACGCAGAATCCTCACCGTCAATGCCCGCTATCCTGGCAGCAGTCATAACGCCTTCATCCTGCACCAGACCAGTGTACCAGCTCTCTTCCAGCCACCACATTAAGCTCGCGGCTGGCTGCTCAGAGAGAAGGGCTATCCTCTCTCCATCCGGCTCATGACCTCCCTCCACAATCCAATCACTTCTGCCCAGCACTCATATAATGAGAGCCATGCTGCCACCAGGAACAACTTTGAGCAGACCATCGGCATGCTCAAGCAACGGTTCCACTGCCTTGACTGCTTGGGAGGAGCCCTCCAGTACTCGGCTGAGCGGGTGTCCCTTTTTGTCATCGTCTGTTGCATGCTGCACAACTTGGCCATCATGAGGACTCAGCCATTGCCACCAGGCATAACTCCACCACCTCAGGAGGAGGAAGAGCGAGACAAGGAGGAGGAACAGAAGCACGAACAGCAGCGAGGGAGGGAGCAGCCTTGTGGATGGTCGGTCCGTGACTGCCTCATCAGACTTCGGTTATAATGAATCCACGGCCACTTCCCAATTGCTGAGCACATTCCCATCATTCCTTCAATTTCTCATTCTATAACACAGCGCAAGGCTGAAATGAGACATAGCACCAAATCTGCCATATTGCATCAATACATTTATCCAAATTCAGTAACCACGTATGTACAACAACAATATCAATTAATCACTCTTGTGCAAATGCTGACTTCCCCTCTTTACAGTGCCTTTTCTTACTCTACTGCTCCTACATAGTGTCTCCCCAGTGGCTGCAGCAGGGTTAGTGGAAGGCTGCTGAGTTTCAGTGCCAGAGACTATAGATTGCCCTGCAGGACGCCCTCGACCAGCTCTGGGCCTAGAAGGCCTGGTTATACAGTGCACCACCTCAAGATGGGCGGCGGCAGTGTGAGCTGGCTGGATGATAGACAGCGACAAGTGTAATGGTGGAGTGGCAGTGGTGGGATCAGAAATACTGTCATCCAGAGAAAGGACACCGGGTTCCTGCTCCACTGACACACTGCCACTTCCCCAGGGCAGCACCTCAGCATCCCGACCAATCCGCTGGGGCACAGATTGGTGGCCTGCTGCGACACCGTGAGATCCCTGGTGGATTGTAGTGGACCCAGCAATGATGGCAGCCAGCAGAGCTTGTGTGGTATCAAGCAGAGACTGCATGAGGGTCGATGCCACTAACCATTGATTGCATCACTGCACTAAAACGTTGTGTGGCTTCCGCCTGTGCTGCAATGGAAGCTGCTATATTGCCCATGATGCGTATGAGGTCTGGGTCCCCATGGTCTCTCTGATGGCCACAGCGCCCACCACCTGCTGCCCAATGAGTGGCACCACTCGCTCATCCAGCTCTGAGAACTGCTGGAGCTGAGGTTCACCCTCACCTGTCCTCTGCTGCTCCCTCCTATTGTGTGCCACCTTGACCTGCAAGAGAAAGGAAAGTGTGTGAGTGAGAATGTAGCGATGTGTTTGGGCGATGTGCCTGCTGTAGTTGAATAGCTGTGATTGTGAGCAAAGTGTGAGATGTGGATGTGAGTTTTAGTTGGTGGAGATGCTTGGTGGGCGAGTGGTGGGGGTGTGGTGCTTTGTGCAGTGTGCACAGACTGAGGTTCAGATGCAGGTATATAGGACCTGATGAAGCATGAACTCACCCTGACCACCCGAGTGAGATCGTTGAATTTTTTGTGGCACCGTGTCAGGCTCCGGACAACCACACCACTGGCCGAGACCTCCTGGACCACTTCCCTCCACATTGCTCTGAAGACCTGGGGCAATGGCCTCCTGCCACTGGCCGGGAACAGCACTGCCCTCCTTCGCTCCACTGTCGTTGTTGAAACAGCGATCTCGCTCCCTGGGACTGGGATCAGCCATGAGAATTACCTCATTGGCACCCTCAGCAGATGTTACCCATTCATCCATGCTGCTCATTCCATGACTATCACTCGAAGGTCTCATTATATTTGTACTGTACCTATGAATGACTCCACAAGGCAATGTGTTGTACTCAAACTGTAGTGACCTTGGTCCTTTATTCCTAACTCCAGAGTGAGGTAGCCGCATGGTGGCTCCCCTTTTATACAGCCCCTGCCACCAGGGCAGGACAGGAAACCCTGGTCTCCACCAGTTGCACCCTCTAGTGGTGCCAGCATGTGTATACACAGTGTAAACCTTATTGATTGTACATCAAATAAACTATCTCCATCTTATGCAACTATACAGTGACTACACAGAGAGTATCTCTATAGTCTGCATATATAACACGTCTCTTGTTGCAGGAGAAGAGAGCACAGAACACCAGGGGGAGGCAGAAAACTAGAGTTGGCCTTCCAGTCATTGTTAAGCATATAGCTACAGAGGAGGATGCACTTGAGATAAGCGGAGTGTCGGCGTGCTGGGTGGTGGTGGTGGAGATGGAGAGATGAGAAGCTCCCAGCCAGCTGGTGACAGAATTCAATATCATGCAGCCACATGGTGTACAACAGTCAGTCATGGTGACTTGATATCAGCAGCCAGTGAAATATGATCATGTGCATAATGATCAGTTTAAACATTCTTACCATGACAGTTCTAATTCATGACTTTAATCTTCCACAGGCCCATCAAGTGTCCCACAGGTGGTGGAGCCAGAAAAGGACGATGATTCCTCAGAGGAGGTCACTCACTCTGAGGGTGCACTATTACAGGACACATGCACACCAAGCACCAGCGCAGACACACGTCGGTGGGACCATCAAAACAGATAGTTGTGTTGTCACCTGTTGTCTCACAGATCACAGTGAGCAAAAGCAGAAGGAGACAGGGACAGCAGTGGAGAATCCTCATCGGAGGGTGCAGAATGCTCCAAGCTCTGCGCAGTTGGACGCAGGTGCTGAACCTCGGGGGCTATCAACATACAGGATGATTCTGGAGGAGCAGCGAAAGATGTGTGAGGCTACTTGCAATGTGCACACTTGCAGGGCAACTGGAGGAGTCTGTCTCAAGCAAGAGTGCAATGATGTTACAGGCCTCTACGATCATGTCTTTGTCCATGGAAAGAGTGGCTACCTGCATTGAGCATCAAAAGTGCTATCAAACGAGTGCATGCAGGCCTTCGCCAATGGCTTGCACATTATGAATGCCATCTTAAATAGGATTGATGAAACCCCAGCCTTGGCCATTCATTGCCCCACTGATCTTCAGCAAAGTGCTCTCCAGCTCATTGTGAGCAGGGAAGTGCGGATGACAAGGATGATGGTGGAAGGGGGATTCGGCTCAAAGCGCTTCCACTCCTCACCCATTGCCCGTCCCCACTAGTCAGTACCCACCATGCTGCCCCATGTCCCAATGGCTGAGTCTGCCCCTGCACAGGTGCAGGTGGAGCAGTCTTTGACGGGGACCTCACAGGCTCCAAAACCCAGAGGACGCCGACCAAGAGCTTCTCAGCAGTCAGGGCAGGGCTATGAGCAGCCTGCCTCTACTTCTGCTGAAGCCACAGGGGTTGCATGTCGTAGGAGCAGTAGGAAAAGGATGATGAAAGATGAGAAAGGGTATGCACATAGGTGTGTTAGCTGTGGCACAATGATAAGTTGTTGTATAAGTTTTGATCCACATATCAAATGATTTCTTTGCACCTCTTTCCAGTGTTGCCCATGTTTGCCTGCAGTCTGCCAACTGGCCTTCTCAGTTCTAATGAATGGTAAGGCTAGACTTAAATCTGAGCAACGGGTGTCTGTGAAAGGGATGCTTTGTCGATTACATTATTGCTTTGAGCTGGGGGTGGGGGGATTGGGCAAGTGGGTTTAGCATGTGATAGTCAGATGGGAACAGTGATGCAACCTAACTAAATCTTGCCATGATATGCATCCCAGGCAGCAATATGCACTGCTCCTGGTGCTGTTGATACTGGGGCTCATCTTGGTTCTTTTCTGAGGTCCAAGGTTAACCAGCAGAAGTGGCACCCATGCTGATTTGATATATGACAGATTTTAAGTGGAGATCAGATGCACAAACCTCCAATGTAGTGAGAGTCATCGCCAAAGCTGCAGAAACCACCTGTAAAGTACTGAAAGCAAACTCTCAGAACAAGTACTGTGAGCAAAAGCCTTTCACTTAGGCAAGGAAGAAGGTGTGAGCTCACAGTTCCTATGGTATTTTTTGCTTGTCATTTGCTCAGCCCTCTCAATTGCCACTGTGCTCTTTTTTTTTTAATGTAGTGTTCCTGAAGCTGCATTTTATTCGGATACATCGACTGGCAAAGATTTGGCTCCCAAGTGGCAACGCTCTGCCCAAAGGACCATGCCAGCTGATAAAAGTACAACAAAATGACAACTGACTTTTTAATCAGTACACAGTTTTCAATAAATTAGTTTTAAAACAAAAGACCATGATCAGTTTGCTTTTAGAGTCTTGTAACAAGCTGCATGAAAACCACTGTGCTCTTGCCCTGGTTTCACTCGCGAGGTCCAGGAAACCCAGGAAACCCGTGGACCCACGGTGAAAGCTGAACAGCCCCGTTAAAAACGCTGTTAACTACCTCTTAACAGATTTCAATTGGTAACATGCCTCTCTTTCTCTCTTTCGGGGGGGTCTCTCGTACGCTGACAAACAGGCTCCAGTGAAATGTGGAAATCGGAGGGTTGGAGTCTGCTTCCCGATGAGCTGTCAACTTCAGCACATTTTACTACCCACCCGCTCCCAAATTCACTCACTCTTTGATGTTAAAATTCCCCCATTAACTCTATTTACAGAGGTGGGAACATGCCTCAGCTTGTAATAATAACCTACTGCTGTGTAACTGTTACTGAGGAGGGCCTACTCCTCTGGAACTGATATTGATGAGGGAACATACCTCAGTCTGCAATAACCTGTGGAACTAATACAGAGGTGGGGACATACCTCAGAATACAACATTGACATATTTTGATATGCTGCCATTAACTTCATAAGAACATAAAAAACAGGAACAGGAGCAGGCCATGTGGCCCCTCAAGCCTGCTCCGCCATTTAATAAGATCATGGCTGATGTGATCTTGGGCTCAGCTCCACTTCTCCACCCATTCCCCATAACCCTTGACTCCCTTATCATTCAAAAATCTGTCTATCCCCACCTTAAATATATTCAAAGACCCAGCCTCCACAACTCTCTGGTGCGCAGATAATTCCACAGATTTACAATCCTCTGAGAGAAGAAATTTCTCCTCATCTGAGTTCTAAATGGGCGACTCCTTATTCTTAACCTATGCCCCCAGTTCTAGATTCCCTCACGAGGGGAAACATCCTCTCTGCATCCACCTTGTCAAGCCCCCTCAGAATCACATGTTTCAATAAGATCATCTCTCATTCTTCTAAACTCCAATGAGTATAAGCCCAACCTACTCTTCATAAGACAACCCCTTCATCTCAGGAATCATCCTCGTGAACCTTCTCTGAACTGCCTCCAATGCAAGTATATCCTTCCTTAAATAAGGAGACAAAACTGTACGGAGTACTCCAGTGTGGTCTCACCAATACCCTGTACAGTTCCCTGCTTTTATACCCCATCCACTTCTTAGCATCAATAGTTGCAACTGATGGAACCAAAGGATAGATGCAGCATCCCAATACTCTCAGTGCTGAGGCTGTCCTGACCATGAATGTAGTTTGGCCAGGGGGTTGTCACACTGACTCTCGCCCTCCAGTCGAATGGGAGTGCAGGGATCACTGGATTTACCTTCAATCATTTCACCAGATAAACGTGTTTGGAATTTACTTGTGGGCCTTGAAGAAATGTGTTATGCTCATAATAAAGGATGAAACTGAGTACTGTGTACAATGAGCAAGTGTGATCTTAACTCCTTTAATAAGACTCCGGACTGCAGGTACCTCGTGGGTGGCCTGCTTATATACCGTGCTCTCAAGGGATGCTGGGATCCCTTGGGACGCCAACAGGTGGGCCCCCTGGTGGTGGTGTAATACAGGTTACCAGGAGTTAAATACATAACAAAATGTCTATCAATAATTCGAACAAATTCCCCCGCAAATGACAATAACAGGTGGGTTTATGGGCAACCGGAAGCATTTATAGTCGGTGGCTTTCGATTTTTCTTTTCCTAATCCGGATGTAAATGTCACGGTGAATTGACAGTGAGGCAGGATCGGCCCTTGGGCTGCTGATTGTTACTGATCATTTCGGAATACGCAGTGAAACTAACACTTCAATGTTGCACGCCAGATTCGGTTGGTCCCTGGGGAATGGACTGGAAACGATATCTAGTTCAGCAACACAAGGAGGAGGAGGCAGAACCCAGAGAGCTGTGAATGCTGGAGACAGCAATGTGAAGCAGTATTTCGTCTCACTTGTTTTTGTATTGATGCCTTTGAGACTTTGAATTCTATGATACTCAAGTGTTGAAATGTTGGTTATGTGAGGGATTGAAGAGAGCCATGTAGAAAAATAAGAAACAAATTAGCTGCGACAGCACTGCAGCGTGACCTAGTCCTTCAGCCTCCCACACCGTCTGCTTGCTTCCAGCAGTCCTAGTTAGAAACTCAAATAGCACAAACCAGAACAGTCAAGTTATAAGATGCTCCTTGATGATGTTAAAACGGGTTTCCCAATTCTACTTGTTTTTCTGTAACTTGCACTTTAAACAACTACTGTCCCCATCATTTGCAGCCAAGTGTTGTGCCCGCTATAGGAGGTGGACAGTCAAACCTCAGTTGTTGTAAAGGATGCTTTTGCTCTCGGGGCCGATTAATGGACTCAAATGTCCAAGGTAAGGTAATCGCACCTTAATGAGGTGCGTCGAGCTGATTGAATGGCTGCTGCAAGACCTGACTTTGCCCGTAATAACCAGAGCTTTTAAATCAGTGCCTTTGTAATTGATATCTACAACAACAACAACTTGTATTTATATAGCGCCTTTAATGTAGTGAAACGTGCCACGGCACTTCACAGGAGTATTATGAGATTTTAAAAATTTGACACCGAGCCGCATAAGTAGAAATTAGTGCAGGTGATCAAAAGCTTGGTCAAAGAGGTATGTTTTAAGGAGCATCTTGAAGGAGGAAAGAGAGATAGAGAGGCGGTGAGGTTTAGGCAGGGACTTCCAGAGCTTGGGGCCTAGGCAACAGAAGGCACGGCCACCAATGGTTGAACAATTATAATCAGGGATGCTCTGGAGGGCAGAATTAGAGGAGTGCACACATCTCGGGGGGTTGTGGGGCTAGAGGAGATTACAGAGATAGGGAGGGGCAAGGCCACAGAGGGATTTGAAAATAAGGACGAGAATTTTGAAATCAAGGCATTGCTTAACCGGGAACCAATGTAGGTCAGCGAGCACAGGGGTGATGGGTGAGCGGGACTTGGTGCGAGTTAGGACACCGGCAGCCGAGTTTCAATCATCTCTAGTTTATGTAGGGTAGCATGTGGGAGGAAAGCCAGGAGTGAGTTGGAATAGTCAAGTCTAGAGGTAACAAGGGCATGGATGAGGGCTTCAGCAGCAGGTGAACTGAAGTAAGGTTGGAGACGGACGATATTACGGAAGTGGAAATAGACAGCCTTAGTTATGCTGCGGATATGTGGTCGAAAGTTCATTTCAGGGTCAAATATGACACCAATCTATAGGAATATAGGAACAGGAGGAGGACAGTCAGCCACTCGAGCCTGTTCCGCCATGGATCTTAATTCCATCTGGCCACCTTTGTTCCATATCCCTTAACACCCTTGACGAACATAAATCTATCAGTCTCGGTTGTTTAATTTTTAATTGACCTAGCCTCAACATCATTGTGGGGGAAGAATTCCAGATGTCCACTACCCTTTGTGTGAAGAAATGCTTTTTGACATTACCCCTGTACGGCCTAGCTCTAACTTTAAGGTTATGCGCACTTGTTCTGGATTCCTCCACCACAGTAAATCATTTCTATCTCCCCGCCAGCAAAAATAGTTTCTCTCCAACTACCGGTTAATCACTTAATTATCTTAAACACCTCAATTAGGTCATGACTTAATCTTCTATACTCAAGGGAATTCAAGACGAGTCTGTGCAACCTGTCCTCATAATTTAACCCTTTTAGCCCTGGCAATAGCCAATGGCTATCGCTGGTTGGCAGGTATAAATGGTTGCCCACTATAGCCATAGTCGGTATATGTGGTGAAGATTATATTGCTGTATAACTGACCATCAAATCAAAGTTGATATAGTTAAAAGAAGTTACAGCATGGAAGAGGGCCACTTGGCCTGTCGTGCCTATGATCGATACTAGTTCTTCACCAGGAGCTGGCTACTCTGATCTCAATTTGCTGCCTCTCTGCCTCATTCGCAAATTACAACAACAACAACTTACATTTATATAGTGCCGAAAACATAGTAAAACATTCGAAGGCACTTTAAAGGAGTGTTATCAAACACAACTTGACACCAAGCTACGTAAGGAGATATTAGGACAGATGACCAAAAGCTTGGTCAAAGCGGGGGGGGTGAGGAGGAGTAGGAGAGGAAGTGTCATGTGGTAGTTATAGGGGATTCTATAATTAGAGGGACAACAAAATCCTTCATCCTTAATCATTAAGGCTACTCCTCCCTCTCTGCCATTTTCCGTATCTGTCCTGTAGACCTTATAACCTGGAATATTTAGCTCCCTGTCACTTCAATGATAAGTGAGGATATAACATAGAAACATAGACACATATAAAATAGGTGCAGGAGTAGGCCATTCGGCCCTTCGAGCCTGCACCACCATTCAATATGATCATGGCTGATCATGCAACTTCAGTACCCCATTCCTGCTTTCTCTCCATACCCCTTGATCCCTTTAGCCGTAAGGGCCACATCTAACTCCCTTTTGAATATATCTAACGAACTGGCCTCAACAACTTTCTGTGGCAGAGAATTCCACAGGTTCACAATTCCCTGAGTGAAGAAGTTTCTCCTCCTCTCGGTCCTAAATGGCTTACCCCTTATCCTTAGACTGTGACCCCTGGTTCTGAACTTGCCCAACATTGGGAACATTCTTCCTGCATCTAATCTGTCCAATCCCGTCAGAATTTTATATGTTTCTATGAGATTCGACGAGATAATGAGAGGTAAGCAGGCAGTGTAGACTTTATGAGTAGAATTAAGAAATAGGAAAGGATTTAAGACTGTAGTGTGAGTTGTGTAATTGGTCCCATGGTAGCATCTGTGAAGTGCAAGATTGTACATTTCACATTTAGGTAAGGCTGACTTCAACAAGATAAGCTAGAGACTATCCAAAAAAAGTAATGGATGACTAAAAAGTAAGGAACAGCATAAAACTAAAAGAAAAATTATACAAAAATGCAAAACATAGCACAGATCCTGGCGAATGGGAAAGATGCAAAGAACAGCAAAGGGTCACAAAACAAACAGTAAGAGCTACAAAAAGGAGTATGAAAATAAACTTGCAAGGGATATCAAAATCAACACAAAGAATTTTTACAATTGTACTATTTAAAAGTGGGTAGGCAAGAGCAATGTTGGCCCTTTAAAAACTGATAACGGTAATATTGTCAATGATCATAAGGAAATGGCGGAAATGTTGAATAATTACTTTGCGTCAGTATTTATAGTACAGGAAGAGCATAACATGCCAGAAATCACAAAGAAACTAATACTAAACCGCCAAAGCCTGTCAGCGACTTCTCCTCAGCCTTGATGACCGATAGCAAAATGCTTGGAAGAACTGTGACATATAGAATGGATTCCTTATAGAGGACCCCACAGTATAACCTGAAGCATCAAACCTTTCTCGCAAACAGTGGATAATCATCAACCACCCCAGAACTGGTCATGGTGGATGCTGCCACTTTCTCCATAGGTGGATGATTAAAGCATCCCCATCATGTGACTGTGGAGCTCCTAATCAGACCCTGGAGCACATCATTGAGCACTGCCCTCAGAGGAAATTTACAGGCAGCCTACAAGATATCCACGCTGTTACACCAGATGTTTTGGTCTGAATATCCAACTTGGATATTGACGTTTGATTTGCTTTGCTACTACCTGTTGTGTATACAATAACTGTTAGACTGAGTACTGTTTAACTCCAAGAGGTATGACCTTGGATCTGCTTTATTAAGGCCCAAAGTGGCTCATATACAAAATGGCTGGCCTTTTATAATTGGGCTGCACACACATGCGTGCAGCCCAATAGCCTCCAACAGTGACGCCATCTAGTGGCTAGTGATCCCAAAAGTGCATACATGACAATACCCCCCTCTGAGATATTAACACAGTCTTTTACAAATTGAGGCGGTCCGGTGTTTTACGCTCCTGGGTTGACCGTCTCAGTTCAACTCCAGCCTTGGGTGAGTGTTGTGACTGGTGGCTGGGTAGCTGACCCGGTGGGAGTGGCAATGCCATGTCAGGGATTGAAAGTCCATTTTCATTGAACATGTCAGTGATTGAAAGTCCCGATTCACTGATGACCACTGAGTCCTCTGATGACTGGGGGTAGGTTGGTTGGTCGTCGATTGTCTCTTCCTCCGACTGTTCCAGTTCGTCTGTGTGCTGCAGCTTTGTCTGATCTATATGTTTCCTGCATGTTTGCCCATTTTTGAGCTTGACAATAAATACTCTGTTGCCCTCCTTGGCCATGACAGTACCAACGATCTACTTGGGACCCAGACCATAATTCAGAACGTATATTGGATCATTTACAGAAATATGGCGTGACACAGCTGCGCGATCGTGATACCCTTGCTGGCTTTGTCTTCTATATTCAACATGATTATTCAAGTCAGGGTGTACAAGAGATAGCTTGGTCTTAAGACCTCTCCATCATTAGTTCAGCAGGCGAGACCCCGGTAAGCATGTGTGGTCTTGTCCTGTAACTAAGCATTATGCATGACAGGCGGGTCTGCAGTGACCCTTGGGATACTCGTTTCATACTCTGTTTTATGATTTGGACAGCACGTTCTACTTGCCCATTGGATGCAGGTTTGAACGGTGCTGACCTTACATGTTTGATACCATTGAGTTTCATGAGCTCGTGAAACTCCTGATTGGTGAAGCATGATCCATTGTCGCTAACAACGATGTCGCGAACATGACACTGAGATTTTCAATGGTAGCTGTGGATGTGCTGGATGACATCATGATTATACACTCTATCCACTTCGAATATGCATCCACCACAACTAAAAACATCTTCCCCAGGAAGGGGGAAAGTCTATGTGGATCCTGGACCATGGTTTAGACGGCCACGACCACAGAGTCAGCGGTGATTCCGCTGGTGCTTTGCTGAGCTGCATGCAAGTGTTGCACTGATGCACACATGATTCCAGCTCAGAGTCAATTCCCAGCCACCATACATGAGACCTGGCGATGGCTTTCATCATTACATTGCCGGGATGTGTGCTATGCAGCTCACGTTCAAATTTCTCTCTCCCTTTCTTGGGCATAACAACACGATTGCCACACAGTGTACAATCTGACTGAACAGACGAATGTAAGGTTTCGTCTCCTCATACATTTGCTTTGATATGGCAGACCAATCACCTTTGAGGATGCAACTCTTCACCACCGATAAAATTGGGTCCTGGCTGGTCCAGGTCCTAACTTGTTGAGCTGTGACAAGGGTTCCTTCACTCTCAAAAGCATCCATAACTAACAATAGGTTTGCTGATTGTGACGTTTCCACCTCCTGTGTGGGTAACGGCAGACGGCTCAAAGCATCGGCACAATTCTCGGTGCCAGGTCTATGACAAATGACATAATCATAAGCGGATAATGTCAGCGCCCACCTCTGGATGCGGGATGAAACATTAGTATTGATACCTTTGTTTTCAGAGAACAGTGAAATAAGCGGCTTGTGATCTGTCTCCAGTTCAAACAGAAGACCAAACAGGTACTGATGCATCTTTTTAACCCCATACACACAGGCTAGTGCTTCTTTCTCTACCATGCTGTAGCCTCTTTCCGCTTTAGACAAACTTTTTGAAGCATACGTGACTGGTTGAAGTTTACCTAACTCATTAGCTTGTTGGAGTATGCAACCAATTCCATATGACGAACCATCACAGGCCAATTCTACATGTTCACATGGGTTATAATGTACCAGCAGCTTGTTAGAGCAAAGCAGATTAGTGGCTTTCTCAAAAGCTCTGTCTTGCGACACACCCCACATCCAGTTGTCACCTTTTCTTAGCAGCATGTGCAGTGGTTATAATAAGGTACTCAATTTAGGTAGGAAGTTACCAAAGTAATTGAGTAGACCCAGGAACGAACACAGCTCCATCATGTTCTGCGGCTTGGGTGCATTCTTGATGGCCTTGGTTTTTGCCGTCAGCAGCAATTTTCCTCCCCAGGAATTCTACTTCTGGTGCCATGAAGACGTGCTTCGAGCGTTTCAGTCTGAGTACCACTTTGTGCAGACGATGTAGAACCTCTTCCAGGTTGTTCAGATATTCCTCGGAGTCACGACCTGCGATCAGAATGTCATCTTGGAACACGACGGTTCTGGGAACGGACTTCAGTAGACTCTCCATGTTCCTCTGAAATATTGCTGCAGCTGAGTGAATTCCAAAAGGTCACCTGTGATAAATAAACAGTCCTTTATGCATGTTAATGCATGTAAGTCTCTTCGACGTCTCGACCAGCTCTTGTGTCATGAGGCCGACGTCAAGTCCAGTTTGATGAACGACTTCCCCCCGGCTAGCGTTGCAAACAAGTCATCAGCCTTCGGTAACGGATACTGATCCTGTTTCGAAACCCTGTTGATCGTAGCCTTGTATTCTCCACAGATTCTGACTGTGCCATCACTTTTCAGCACAGAAACAATGGAGCTGCCCATTCATTAAATTCAACCGGTGATATGATCCCTTCACGCTGGAGTCTGTCCAGTTCGATTTCAACCTTCTCCCTCATCATGTACGGAACTGCCCGAGCTTTATGATGGACAGGTCTTGCATCCGAGTCCACGTGGATCTGCACCTTAGCTCCCGTGAAATTGCCGATGCCTGATTCGAACAGCGAGGGAAATTACTCAGTACTTGGGCACATGTATCTACCTCCGACGACAGTGCCTTGATGTTTAACATCTGTAGTGGGGAAAATGCTTGAAGCTATCATTAAGGAAGAAATAGCAGGACATCTAGATAGGAATAGTGCAATCAAGCAGACGCATCATGGATTCATGAAGGGGAAATCATGTTTAACTAACTTACTGGAATTCTTTGAGGATATAACGAGCATGGTGGATAGAGGTGTACCGATGGATATGGTGTATTTAGATTTCCAAAAGGCATTCGATAAGGTGCCACACAAAAGGTTACTGCAGAAGATAAAGGTACGCGGAGTCAGAGGAAATGTATTAGCATGGATAGAGTATTGGCTGGCTAACAGAAAGCAGAGAGTCAGGATAAATGGATCCTTTTCGGGTTGGAAATCGGTGGTTAGTGGTGTGCCACAGGGATCAGTGCTGGGACCACAACTGTTTACAATATACATAGATGACCTGGAATAGGGGGCAGAGTGTAGTGTAACAAAATTTGCAGATGACACAAAGATTAGTGGGAAAGCGGGTTGTGTAGAGGACACAGAGAGGCTGCAAAGAGATTTAGATAGGTTAAGGGAATGGGCTAAGGTTCGGCAGATGGAATACAATGTCGGAAAATGTGAGGTCATCCACCTTGGAAAAAAAAACAGTAAAAGGGAATATTATTTGAATGGAGAGAAATTACAACATGCTGCAGTGCAGAGGGACCTAGGGATCCTTGTGCATGAATCCCAAAAAGTTAGTTTGCAGGTGCAGCAGGTAATCAGGAAGGCGAATGGAATGTTGGCCTTCATTGTGAGAAGGATGGAGTACAAAAGCAGGGAGGTCCTGCTGCAACTGTATAGGGTATTGGTGAGGCCGCACCTGGAGTACTGTGTGCAGTTTTGGCCACCTTACTTAAGGAAGGATATACTAGCTTTGGAGGGGGTACAGAGATGATTCACTAGGCTGATTCCGGAGATGAGGGGGTTACCTTATGATGATAGATTGAGTAGACTGGGTCTTTACTCCCTGGAGTTCAGAAGGATGAGGGATGATCTCATAGAAACATTTAAAATAATGAAAGGGATAGACAAGATAGAGGCAGAGAGGTTGTTTCCACTGGTCGGGGAGGCTAGAACTAGGGGGCACAGCCTCAAAATACGGGGGAGCCAATTTAAAACCGAGTTGAGAAGGAATTTCTTCTCCCAGAGGGTTGTGAATCTGTGGAATTCTCTGCCCAGGGAAGCAGTTGAGGCTAGCTCATTGAATGTATTCAAATCACAGATAGATAGATTTTTAACCAATAAGGGAATTAAGGGTTATGGGGAGCGGGCGGGTAAGTGGAACTGAGTCCACGGCCAGATCAGCCATGATCTTGTTGAATGGCGGAGCAAGCTCGAGGGGCTAGATGGCCTACTCCTGTTCCTAATTCTTATGTTCTTATGATGTTGTTCCAATCGCATCTGATTTTTTTAAGCCAGTTCCTGCCGAACAGCATTGGGCCATTGCCTGGGACAATCCATAGCGGTAACTCGTGAACCACACCGTCATACGACACTTTAATTGTGCCACTGCCAAACACTATTATGAGTTCTTTGGGTGTACGTGCACAACTTGGCATTGACTGGACTCAGCCTGGGCCTCACAGCGTTAGCATCCCACAGCTTGTCGAATGCTCTCTGGCTCATTATCGATTGACTCGTCCCCATGTCCAGTTCCATCGATATCAGCACCCCATTAAATTTCACGTTGATCATTATCAGTTTGCTCTTAGTTAGGAACGAGTACAGTCCATGCACTTCCTCCTCTGGTATCTCGGATTGCGTATCTGGATCCACGCTAGTCTGACCATCATCCTCCACGTGGTGTGTCGCAGCACGCTTGCTCATCTGCAGACACATGCGTTGGAGATGCCCCATTCTCAGACAGCCTTTGCAACTATATTGCTTAAATCGGCACTGCTGGTACCGGTGATTTCCCCCACAACGCCAACATGGAGAACTCAGATGCATTCCCGCTGGCAGATTTTGGGCAGCCACAGGTTTTGCATACGCAGTCAGGTAGGCCCTGCCATGTGCCGCTCTGCCGAACACCGAATCAATCATATTTACAGTACTTGCCGAGTTTCGATTTTTCACTGATATCTGCTTTAGACTTCTATCCATCGTCATGCATGACTGAGCAATCATGATGGCCCTGTTCAAGTCCAATGTCTCCACCGCCAGTAGTTTACACAGGATCACCTCGTGGTTGATGCCGATTACAAAGGAGTCCCGCAGCATGTCTGCTAACACAGCCCCGAACTTACACGGTCCCTCTAGACGTCTCAAGTTGGCAACGAATTCTGCCGCATTCTGGCCCTCTGAGCGAACGTGCATGTAAAATCTGTATCTCGAGATGATGATGCCTTCGTCTGGCTTAAGGTGGTCCTGTACCAGTGTACACAATTCTTCATACGTCTTCTCTGTTGGACTCACAGGCAGGAGTAGATTCTTTATCAGACCATAAATCTTTGGACCGCAAACCGTGAGGAACACTGCCCGGCGCCGATCTGCGTCGTCGACCTCTTCCATTTTGTTGGCCACGAAGAACTGGCTCAAACGGCTCACAAAGTCTGCCCAATCTTTTCCTTCCACAAATCGCTCCAACAATCCAATTGTGCTCATTTTTCCATGCAAAGGTTCTTGGGTTGCCTTGTCACCAAATGTTGTGTATGCAATAACTGTTAGACTGAGTACTGTTTAACTCCAAGAGGTATGACCTTGGCTCTGCTTTATTAAGGCCCAAAGTGACTAATATATAAAATGACTGGCCTTTTATACTTGGGCTGCACACCTGTGCGTGCAGCCCAATGGCCTCCAACAGTGACGCCATCTAGTGGTTAGTGATTCCAAAAGTACATACATGACACTACCAATTGAAAGAAGAAGACTAAATTAGGGACAGGAACACAATAAAATTAGCGTAAATAAAATAACAGTAATGAAGAAAATAATGGCACTAACGAGTGACAAATCCCCAGGGCCAGATGGTTTCCATTCCAGGAATATAAAGGAAGTAGGTGAGCACATTGCAGATGCCCTAACTATAATCTTCCAAAGTTCTCTTGATTCAGGAACCGTTCCTTTAGATTGGAAAATTGAGCATATCACTCCGCTATTTATGAATGTTGAGAGAGGCAAACCATGGAATTATAGACCAGTTAGACGAACATCTGTTGTTGGGAAATTGACTGAACACCTCGAAAATGTTCAGTGGATCAGAGAGAGCCAGCATGGATTTATAAAAGGTAGGTTATGCCTGACAAACCGGATTGAAGTTTTTGAGGAGGTGACTTAAGTAGTGGAGGGGGGAATGTCTAGGAATGTTATTTATATGGACTTCCAGAAAGCATTTGATAAAGACCCACATAATAGCCTGTTAACAATGGTAAAAGCCCACAGAATTGAGGGCAAATTATTGACCTGGTTAGGAAATTGGCTGAGCGGCAGGTGACAGATAGTAAGGATAATGGGCAGGCACTCTAATTGGCAGGAGGTGACTAGTGGAGCTCAAGTATTCACCGTATTTATTAATGATTTGAATGGCGGAACAGGCTCGAGGCACTCAATGGCCTACTCCTGTTCCTATGGCCAATGAGGTAGGTTTTAAGAAGCTTCTTAAAGGAGGAGAGAGGTAGAGAGGCAGAGAGTTTTAAGGAGGGAATTCCAGAACTTAGAGCTGAGACAGTTCAAGGTACGGCCGCCAATGGAGAGGCAATGAAATCGAGGATGCACAACAGCTCAGAATTGGAGGAACGCAAAGAATTCAGCAGTTTGTGGGCTGGAGGAGATTACAGAGATAGGGAGAGGTGAGGCCATGGAGTGATTTGAAAACAAGTTTGCTCATTACAAAATGTGCCTTCCACTCCTCACACAACCCATTGAGTGCTGCATGCCCCTTCTCAGCAGGATTCACTTTTGCAGCAGCAATTTATAACATCTGCTCAGAACAGAAATTTCCGTTTGGCAGCAAGATTGGGTCGTAGGACAGCTGCTTGCCACTCTCTGCATGTACTTCAGGAGCTTCTAACCTCACAACTCAGCCTCTCAGCTACAAGCCAAGGCATTGCATACCAGAAGAAAATGAGACATAAATGGGCAGAGAGTTGCATAACTTCAAACCCTTTAGAAAGAAAAAAAAGACTTGCATTTATATAGCACCTTTCAGCACCTCAGTACGTCCCAAAGCGCTTTACAGCCAATGAAGTCAATTTGAAGTGCTGTCACTGTTGTAAGGTAGGAAACGCTGCAGCTAATTTGCGCACAGCAAGGTCCCACAAACAGCAATGTGATAATGACCAGATAAACAGTTTTTAAAGTGATTTGGTAGAGGGATAAATGGTAACCTGGACACCGGGGAGAAATCCCCTGTTCTTCTTCTTCGATATAGTGGCAGAGGATCTTTTACATCCATTTCAGAGAGCAGACGGGACCTCAGTTACTGTCTCATTTGAAAGATGGCACCTCTGACAGTACAGCACTTCCTCAGTACTGAACTTGGTATGTCAACATGTGCTCTGGAGTGAGTTGCAAACCCATGACCCTTTGAGTCAGAGGCGAGAGTGCTACCAACTGAGCCATGACTGACAACAGTGCATTCACCAATAACCTGCTCACCGATGCTCAGTGTGAGTTCCACCGGGACCACTCGGCTTCAGACCTCATTATAGCCTTGGTCCAAACATGGACAAAAGAGCTGAATTCCAGAGGTGAGGTGAGAGTGACTGACCTTGACGTCAAGGCAGCATTTGACCGAGTGTGGCATCAACGAGCCCAAGTAAAACTGAAGTCAATGAGTATCAGGGAGAAAACTCTCCACTGGCTGAAGTCAAACCTAGCACAAAGGAAGATGGTTGTGGTTGTTGGAAGTCAATCATTCCCTACATCATAGAGTCAGAAGTGGGGATGCTCGCTGATGATTGCACAGTTTTCAGTTCCATTCGCAACTCCTCAGAAAATGAATGCAGCAAGACCTGGATGGCATTCAGGATTGGGATGATAAGTGGCACGTAACATTCGCCCCACACAAGTACCAGACAATGACCGTCTCCAACAAGAGAGAGTCCAATCACTACCCCTTGACATTCAATGGCATTACCGTCACCGAATCTCCCACAATCAACATCCTGGGGGTCACCATTGACCAGAAACTTAACTGGACCAGCCAAATAAATACTATGGCTACAAGAGCAGGTCAGAGGCTGGGTATTCTGCAGCGAGTGTCTCACCTCCTGACTCCCCAAAGCCTTTCCACCATCTACAAGGCACAAGTCAGGAGTGTGATGGAATACTCTCCACTTGCCTGGATGAGTGCAGGTCCAACAACACTCAAGAAGCTCAACACCATCCAGGACAAAGCAGCCCGCTTGATTGGCACCCCATCCACCACCTTCAACATTCTCTCCCTCCACCGTGGCTGCAATGTGTACCATGTATAAGATGCACTGCAGCAACTCGGCACGGCTTCTTCGGCAGCACCTCTCAAACTCGTGACCTTTACCACCTAGAAGGACAAGGGCAGCGGGCACATGGGAACACCATCATCTGCAAGTTCCCCTTCAAGTTACACACCATCCTGACTTGGAAATATATCGCCATTCTTTCATCATCGCTGGGTCAAAATCCTGGAACTCCCTCCCTAACAGCACTGTGGGAGCACCTTCACCACACGGACTGCAGCGGTTCAAGAAGGCAGCTCACCACCACCTTCTCAAGGGTAATTAGAGATGGGCAATAAGGCCTACATCGCATGAACGAAAGAAATAAATTCAAAGAGGCTGCCTCGGAGCACACTGGCCCAGAGGGCATAGGGGGTTCATACATTCAAACACAACATCTTGTCATGCAGGTTAGCCGCATGCAAGAATTATCTTGAAGCGGTCTTGTGCAAACCAACACTCTAATATATGCTCTGCTTTACTTCCTAACATGAAGCAGTCCCAGGCTCCTCTTGTCTCTCCAGAATGCAGGACAGTGCAGGCAGCAGCATGGTGTAATCTTAAATTGTCTTACTGCAGCCTGTGTCTGCTGGAAAACTGCTGAGAACATTTCAGGGAGAAAGAAAATGGAAGCACGTCCATAGGTTAAATGGGCTACAGCATCACTGATTGGCTGAGGGTGGATGATGTCATGTGCATGTGGATACCGCATGATGTTGGGGGTATGTAAAAAAACTGCCTTCAGGGGGTAGGGCAGAACTGGAGCAAAGAACAAACGGTTCCAACACGTGGTCATCTCATTCTCCAAAGAATTTGGGTAAAATTCAGCTTTTATACATACTGTATGTAACTCATTGCATTTCAATCATCAAAATTACGCCCCCGTATTGGTTGTCTTGTTGAACTGATCTACAATGGGCATCTCCAGCCCATGGGTTTTTGCGAGCAAGGTACAGTAGGGTGACTAACAGAGCACAATTGAGCAGGGACAATTGGCAGTGGCAGCTGAGGTAGCCAGAGAACCATCGTATCTCCTTCCTCAGATGGTAGAGCCCAGGTTCCCTAAGCTCACAAGATCTGCATGATAGGGAGCGGGCCAGGTGGGCTAGTGTGAGAGGCCTATCAGATCTATCACTGCACTACTGTTTAACAGGGCTGAAGTGCAGCATGACATCACAGAATCATATAGTCCAGCATGACATCATAGAAGCATACAGTCCAGCATGACATCACAGAATCATACAGTCCAGCATGACATCATAGAATCATACAGTCCAGCATGACATCACAGAATCATACAGTCCAGCATGACATCATAGAATCATACAGTCCAGCATGACATCACAGAATCATACAGTCCAGCATGACATCACAGAATCATACAGTCCAGCATGACATCACAGAATCATACATTTGTCCCATCGAGCCCGTGCCAGCACTTTGAAAGAGCTATTCCAATTAGTCTCACTCCTCTGCTCTTTCCCCATAGCCCTGAAAATGTTTTCTGTTTTAGTATATATCCAATTCCCTTTTGAAAGTTACTATTAAATCTGCTTCCACCGCCCTTTCAGGAAGTGCATTCCAGATCATAACAGCCCACTGGATCAATAAAATTCTCCTCATCTTCCCTCTGGCTCTTTTGCCAATGATCTTAAATCTGTGTCCTCTGATTACTGACCTCTGCCAGTGGAAACAGTTTCTCCTTATCTACTCTATCAAGACCCTTCATAATTTTGAATGCCTCTATTAAATCTCCCCTTAACCTTCTTTGCTGTAAGAAGAACAATCCCAGCTTCTCCAGTCTCGCCACATAACTGAAGTCCGTCATCCCTGGTACCATTCCAGTAAATCTCCTCTGCACCCTCTCCAAGACCTTGACATCTTTTGTAAAGTGTGGTGCCCAGAATTGAACACAATACTCCAGCTGAGGCCCAACCAGTGATTTATAAAGGTTTAAAATCACAGGAATGGTAATACAAGGGCCATTTGCATCTGAAGCTGATAGCAACAGAGGTTCTGAGCGCAGGTGATCGCTCCGGAGTGCTCAGACTGGTGCTCGAGAGGACTTGGACTCCAATGCACAAAGAGGCTCTTTTGTCTATGAGTATAGTTCAGCACAGTTAGCGACCGAAATTGCTCCTTTCCTTAAGGCCGCTTAACACCGGCAATCGGCGGCCACGCTTCGGAGTGCAATGGCCGGTGACTTTTCATGTAATGTCTGCCATTAACAAAATTCCGCTATTGTGGTATTCTGGTGGCGCCCCACTCCGCTGCTACCGATCCGTCCTAAATGAGTCATCACAGTGTGCCGATGTCGCCCCCCACCCCCGGCGGCGAAATTCTGCCGAGAAAATCTTCGTATCTTCCTCCCATCGGGCGGTGCCGAAAGCTGCTTTTTTCCGACGGAGCGCTGAGGTTGAGGCTTTCTGAAATGGCGGTGCGGCTCCCATTAAAGGGGAGGACCTACTGCCGCTGCCGCCATGCTTTTTTGTCGGCCGACTGCTATGTTGGGCCGACAATTATGCCCCCGAGTTCGACTGGGCTGCCAACAGCCAGCCTGACATTCCCTCTTGGGTGCCAGGCTGCTGGCCCGGCCGAAACCCTCCCTGGTGGCCGAGTGGACTGAAGTTTAAACATCGCGCAGGCTCTCCCCTTTAAGTGAAGGGGAGAGCCGTGGTGACGCGCGCCGTGATGACGTCATCAGCGCTATGCTGACGACTGACAGCGGCAGTCATTACACCGCCCCCCACGCCCCCCCCCATTATGACAGACTCCTGGTCAACCTGAAAAAGAAGCCAAAGAGCAGGATTTCTCTCAAGAGGCCATCTCAACCACCACGGTGGTAGAAACAGGAAAAACGGGGTGCGTGCGCCCCATTTCAGGCAAAGGGCAATTTCGGCCCCTTATTATCTGTTGAGATAGAAACATAGAAACATAGAAAACATAGAAAATAGGTGCAGGGGTAGGCCATTCAGCCCTTCGAGCATGCACCGCCATTCAATGAGTTAATGGCTGAACATGCAACTTCAGCACCCCATTCCTGCTTTCTCGCCATACCCCTTGATCCCCCGAGTAGTAAGGACTACATCTAACTCCCCCTTGAACACATTCAGCAAACTGGCCTCAACAACCCTCCGTGGCAGAGAACTCCACAGGCCCACCACTCTCCGGGTGAAGAAGTCTCCCCTCGTCCTGGTCCCAAACGGCCCACCCCCCCCATCCCCAGACCATGACCTCCGGCTCTGGACCTCCCCAACATTAATAAGAACATAAGAATTAGGAACAGGAGTAGGCCATCTAGCCCCTCGAGCCTGCTCTGCCATTCAACAAGATCATGGCTGATCTGACCATGGACTCAGCTCCGCTGACCCGCCCGCTCCCCATAACCCTTAATTCCCTTATTGGTTAAAAATCTATCGATCTGTGATTTGAATATATTCAATGAGCCAGCCTCGACTGCTTCCTTGGGCAGAGAATTCCACAGATTCACAACCCTCTGGGAGAAGAAATTCCTTCTCAACTCGGTTTTAAATTGGCTCCCCAGTATTTTGAGGCTGTGCACCCTAGTTCTAGTTTCCCCGACCAGTGGAAACAACCTCTCTGCCTCTATACTGTCTATCCCCTTCATTATTTTAAATGTTTCGATAAGATCACCCCTCATCCTTCTGAACTCCAATGAGTAAAGACCCAGTCTACTCAATCTATCATCATAAGGTAACCCCCTCATCTCCGGAATCAGCCGAGTGAATCGTCTCTGTACCCCTTCCAAAGCTAGTATATCCTTCCTTAAGTAAGGTGACTAAAACTGCATGCAGTACTCCAGGTGCGGCCTCACCAATACGCTGTACAGTTGCAGCAGGACCTCCCTGCTTTTGTACTCTATCCCTCTCGCAATGAAGGCCAACATTCCATTCACCTTCCTGATTACCTGCTGCACCTGCAAACTAACTTTTTGGGATTCATGCACAAGGACCCCCAGGTCCCTCTGCACCGCAGCATGTTGTAATTTCTCCCCATTCAAATAATATTCCCTTTTACTGTTTTTTTCTCCAAGGTGGATGACCTCACATTTTCCGACATTGTATTCCATCTGCCAAACCATTCACTTAACCTATCTAAATCTCTTTGCAGCCTCTCTGAGTCCTCTACACAACCCGCTTTCCCACTAATCTTAGTGTCATCTGCAAATTTTGTTACACTACACTCTGTCCCCTCTTCCAGGTCATCTATGTATATTGTAAACAGTTGTGGTCCCAGCACTGATCCCTGTAGCACACCACTAACCACTGATTTCCAACCCGAAAAGGACCCATTTATCCCGACTCTCTGCTTTCTGTTCGCCAGCCAATTCATCTGCTTTATGCTCCTCTTTCTGTACTCACTAGCTCGTGGCACTGGGAGTATTCCGGAGATTACTACCTTTGAGGTCCTGCTTTTTAATCTCTCTACTAGAAATATAGAAATATAGAAAATAGATGTAGGAGTAGGCCATTCGGCCCTTCGAGCCAGCACCACCATTTGCTGCATCTTGTTAAGTAAATAGTGTTACCCTTTAATTTTCTGTGCAATTCGATAACCAATCTTTTTATATAATCCCATAGGTGGTTAAAAAGGTAATGCACTAAAGCAACAATTTCATTAAGTCAAAAGCAAATACTGCGGATGCGAGAAATCTTAAATAAAAACAGAAAATGCTGAAAATACTCAGCAACAGCAGAATCATTATCAGCAACTGCGGTCTGAAAAAATGGGAGCAGTGATTATGATCTGAAATTGTTGAACTCAATGTAAAGCCCGGAAGGCTGTTAAGTGCCAATTTCATTAAATGATTTACTTAAAGATTAGTGGTTGATGATTTTTCTTGTGTAGTTTAAGACCAACATCAGTAAACGATAAAAAGGTTTATTATTTGTAGAATCAGATTTGAAAGAACTTGCATTTATACTGCACCTCGCCACATCCTTAGAATGTCCCAAAGTGCTTTTGAAGTGTAGTTATTATTGTAACGTCAGGAAATTCAGCAACCAATTTACACATAGCAAGGTCCCACAAACAGTAACGTGATAATGACCAATCAGTCTGCTCTTTAAGCAGTTGGTTGCGGGATGAATGGTGATCTGGACACCAGGGAGAACTCCCCTGTTCTTCTTCAAATAGTGCCCTGAAATCTTTAGTGGCCATTTGAGAGGGCAGACAGGGCCTCAGTTTAGCATTTTATTTGAAAGACGGCCCCTCCAAAAGTGCAGCACTGGATTAACTATTTACCAATGGATTGTCTGTATGTGGAAACAGGACTACTCTCCAGGTTTCCAATTGTGTGAAAAAGTATTGTTCATCTATTAGCAACATTCATATCTGTAATAAATTGACATTCTTTCAACTGCGCTGTCTTATCATCATACTTCCTGCGTCATGATTTCTGTCACACCTGATGACACTTGATAAAGTTCGCTGAAATTACATTAAATGGGCAATGCTATATCACCTGTTTATAATACATATTTACTGCTCAGTGGGTAGCCCACTCGCCTCTGAGCCAGAAGGTTGTGGGTTCAAGTCCCATTCCAGGGACTTGAGCACAAAAATCTTGGCTGACACTCCAGCATAGTGCTGAGGGAGCACTGCACTGCCGGAGGACTGTCTTTCAGATGAGATGTTAAACTGAGGCCCCGTCTACTCTCTCCGGTGGACATAAAAGATCCCATGGCACTATTTCGAAGAAGAGCAAGGGAGTTATTATCCCTGGTGTCCTGGCCAATATTTATCCTTCAATCAACATAACAAAAAACAGATTATCTGGTCATTATCACATTGCTACTTGTAGGAGCTAGCTGTGTGCAAGTTGGCTGCCACGTTTCCCACATTACAGCAGTGACTACACTCCAAAAAGTACTTCATTGGCTGTAAAGTGCTTTGAGATTTCTGGTGGTCAAGAAAGGAACTATATAAATCCAAGTCTTTCTTTCTTTCTTTTGCTAAGCTTACCTTTCAGTCTTCCCAATACTAGGTGGCACTGTGGCAGATCTTTCCAGCATTTTGTTTCCCCCCAATTTTCCTTTTGGAGAACTTAAGTTTTATTTTTAAACTTCATGATTTAAAAAAAATAATTTGCCCCCTTGCCACCAACCCTGAGCCTTTTCCCACTCCACCAGCAACGTATTCACAAATGCACCAGGTCTCACTCTGCTGGGGTTGCCTCCAGTGTCGTACTGGGCTCTACCACCTCCCCACACCCTCTTCTGCTGGTTTCGTAATACTTTGAAAAATTTAGTTTAGGCCCTGCACATTACTCTGCTCCATCTGGGCTGCACCCAGGTCCCCTCCCTTATCCTACAGCCATACTGGCCATTTTGCTGCCACCTTGGAGTCATACCTAGCACAAAGGAAGATGGTTGTTGTTGTTGGACGCCAAGCATCTCAGCCCCAGGACATCGCTGCAGGTGTTCCTCAGGGGCAGTGTCCTATGCACAGCCATCTTTAGTTGCTTCATTAATGACCTTCCCTCCATCATAAAGTCAGAAGTGGGGATGTTCGCTGATGATTGCACAATGTTCAGTGCCATTCGCAACTCCTCAGATAATGGAGCAGTCCGTGCCCGCATGCAGCAAGACCTGGACAACATTCAGGCTTGGGCTGATAAGTGGCAAGTAACATCCGCACCACACAAGTGACAGGCAATGACTATCTCCAACAAGAGAGAGTCTAACTACCGCCCTTTGACATTCAACGGTATTACCATCACCAAACCCCCCACCATCAACATCCTGGGGGTCACCATTGACCAGAAACTTAACTGGACCAGCCACATAAATACTGTGGCTACAATAGCAGGTCAGAGGCTGGGTATTCTATGGCAAGTGTCTCACCTCCTGACTCCCAAAAGCCTTTCCACCATCTACAAGGCGCAAGTCAGGAGTGTAATGGAATACTCTCCACTTGCCTGGATGAGTGCAGCTTGAACAACACTCAAGAAGCTCGACACCATCCAGGACAAAGCAGCTCGCTTGATTGGCACCCCATCCACCACCTTAAACATTCACTCCCTCCACCACCGGTGTACCTAGCTAACAGTGACCATAACATGACTGATTTTGAAATGTATTTGAGAGGGAGAAGGTTTTACATTTAGATGAGGTGGACTTTGGAGGGATGAGGCAGAAATTGAGCACAGCAGACTGGGCATCACTATAAATGGAGAAAACCACAGGCCAACCGTAGGAGGTGTTCACTGAAGTATTTGTAAAATACAAAACCTGTACACACCACTACTTGTGTAATTAAACAATCTTGGTCAACAAGGGAAGTGAGACATAGTATAAAACTAAAAGAAAAGGTTTATATGAAGGTAAAGAACAGTAGAGATCCCGGGGACTGGGAGAGATATAAAGAACAGCAAAGGGATACAAAGAAAGTAGTCAGATTTGCAAAAAGGGAATATGAGAAAAAAAAGTTTGAGGGATATCGAGGACAACACTGAAGGGTTTTTACAAATATATTAAGAGAAAGAGAGTGTCTGAGTGTAATGTGGGCCCTTTGAAGACAGAAGCAGAAAATCAGGAAATGGCAGACTTGTTAAATACTTGCCTTGTATCAGCTGTCAGTGGAGGATGAGGATAAAGTACCAGTAAAAATAAATCAATTGAGGAACTTCTTAGATTTAATATAATTGTTTTTTATATGATCATGGAGAAAAAAGTGAGACTAAAGATAGACAAATCTCCAAGACCCAATGGTTTCCATCCCAGGGTATTGAAAGAAGTAGGTGAGGAAATTGTTGATGTGTCAGTCATGATCTTCCAAAATTCTGTGATTCAGGAATTGTCCCTTTGGATTGGAAAATTGCTAATGTCACTCCATTATTTAAGAAGGGTACGAGAGATAAACTTGGAAGTTATAGGACCATTAGTCTAACGTCAGTTGTGGGGAAGTTACTAGAAACTGTTATTAGGGACAGAGCAACTGAGCATTTGGACAAATATGAACTGATCAGAAAGAGCCAACACGGATTGTGAAGGGTAAGTCATGTCTGATGAACCTAGTTGAGTTTTTTGAGGAGGTAACTAATGTGGTAGATATGGGACTGTCTATTGATGTTATTTATATGGACTTCCAGAAGGCATTCGATAAGATTCCACATAAGAGACCGTTATAAAAAATGAGAGCTCATGGAATTAGAGGCAACCTATTAACATGGGTAGGGAATTGGATGGAGGTAGGGATAATGGATATGTACTCCAATTGGCAGGATGTGACTAGTGGTGCCCCCCAAGGATCTGTACTGGGGCCACAGCTTTTCACTATATGTATAAATGACTTAGATGAAGGAATAGAGAGTTGTATATCCACACTAAGTTAGGTGGCACAGTAAATAGTGTAGCTGGGAGCAGAAAGTTGCAAAGGGACATTGATAGATGAAATGAGTGGGCAAATCAGTGGCAGATGAAGTTCAATGTAAGGAAGGGTGAGGTCATCCACTTTGGACCTAAGAAATATTGATCAGAGTATTTTCAAAATGATGAGAAGCTGGGAACTGTGGAGAAGCAGAGTTGCAGGGGTCTAAGCACAGAAATCACTGAAAGCTAGTGGACAGGTACAAAACATTAATAAACAAGGCTAATGAAATGTTGGCCTTTTGTCTCAAGGGAGCTGGCATACAAAGGGTGGATGTTATGATACAGTTATATAAAGCTCTGGTTATACCCCATCTGCAGTACTGCGTTCCGTTCTGGACACCGCACCTCAGGAAGCAGATATTAGCCTTGGATGACAGGCTTGTATCCCTTTGATTATTGAAGATTAAAGGGTGATCTAATTGAGGTGTTGAAGATGATTAAATGAGCTGATAGGACAGATAGAGAGAAACTATTTCCTCTGGTGAAGAAATACAGAGCAAGGGAGCATAACCTTAAAAGATTGCTAGATTGCAAGTGTATTAAGGGTTACAGAACCAAGGTGGGTAAATGGAGTTAAGATACAGATCAGCCATGATCTAATTGATGGCAGAACAGGCTCAAAGGGCTGAACATCTCCTCCTGTTCCTATTTTCCTGTTTCCATGTTCCTAAATTACAATTCTCAGCCCGCAATGGTCACATGGCTAACTTGTTTGTGACATTCAAGCTAAAAACCCAGCTATTTTTTCCTGATAGGAGCCAAGGGACAGAGATTTTATGTCTGGAGAAACACAAACTGTGCACAATTAACTTCTGCTAGGAAAATGTCATTAGTACTGCAACTAACAACTGTACAATGAATGGTGGGATTTATTTCCCTAACACTTGTTCTTGCTAATTAGGATCTGAACTCACACCAAGCCCCGTTCAAGCATGACCTCTGTCTGTGCTCATTGACCTACATTGGCTCCCGGTCTGCAATCACCTCCATTTTAAAATTCTCATTCTTGTGTTCAAATCCCTCCATGGCCTCGCCCCTCCCTATCACTGTTACCTCCTCCAGCCCTACAAACCTGCGAGATCTCTGCGCTCTTCCAATTTTGGCCTCTGCGCATCCCTGATTTTAATCACTCCACCACTGGTGGTCGTGCCTTCAGCTGCCAAGGCCCTAAGCTTTGGAATTCCCTCCTTAAACTTCTTTGCCTCTCTACCTCTCTCGCCTCCTTTAAAGATGCTCCTTAAAACCTACCTCTTCGACCGCCCTAATATCTCCTTATGTGGTTCGGTGTCCAACGTTGTTTGATAGCGCTCCTGTGAAGCACCTTCGGATGTTTTACTGTGTTAAAGGTGCTATAATAATGCACGCTATTGTTGTTATTCTGGAGTGTCAGCCTGAAGTCTCTGGAGTGGGACCTGAACCTACAACTGTCTGACTTAGAGGTGAGAGTGCTATCCACTGAGCCATGGCTGACACAACATGAGGGTGTAAAATCTGTTAACTGCAAACGAGGGAAAGGAAAACAAAGTTCCCCATTTCCTAGAATGCACTGAACAGGCCCAGAAGCAGAACCACAATGTAAGGAAATCCATGGGAATCACAACCTGCCAATATAAGTGCAGCAGATACCATCCTCTTCTGGAAAGGGCAGTGTTAATTCCTGCCCTGTCTTTTTGAGAATTAAAGCGCAATGAATTAAAGATATCTTCCACCCTGCTTGCCACAAGGCGATTTTATGAAACTCATTTCCTTTGGGTTACAGCCAAATAGGGAAGCACCTCAAGATGCTTGATTTGTTGCTTCTCAACTAGCTTAACAGCCACGTCCCCAATGTAAATAACAGCAGAGGCCATTAAAGCAGCTGTGCAGTGTGCCAGACAGTAGCAATTATGCCTCATCAAATAACAGCTCACTGACAGCACCCTCGAAATGCTGGCCGATCCTGTAGTGGGCAAGGAAGGCTGGCTGATCTCTTTGGAGTTGTAAGGATAACAACTGGCTCTGCCTGCCAGCATGACGAAAAGTCACGGACTGGGTGGGCCTTAGGGAGGGTGGTCCAAAGTTTCAGAACTTCAAGAAGAGTCCCAAGTGAGCGAATGACACAAGAGTAGTCTGGAAACAGATACACAGATTTAATTTGTCCGCGCTTCTCTAATTATGCTTTACAGAGTTTCCCCCCTTCCCATCCTTTTCAATTCACTCCCAGGAACATGCTGGTTTATTTATTGAGTTCTTTGAATGCCAATCGGTTACAACCAAATTAAAAAAATATATATAATTCTTGGGATATGGCATCACTAGCAGGAGCAGCATTTATTGCACATCCCTAGTTGCTATTGAGAAGGTGGTGGCGGGCCTTCTTCTTGAACCGCTGCAGTCCGTGTGGTAAAAGTAATCGCACAATGCTGTAAGGTAGGATTTTGACCCAGCGATGATGAAGGAATGGCGATATATTTCCAAGTTGGGATGGTGTGTGACTTGGAAGGGAATTTGGAGGTGGTGGTGTTGCCGTGCATCTGCTGCCCTCGTCTGGTGGTAGAGGTCGTAGGTTTAGGAGGCGCTGTCGAAGAAGCCAATGCACAACTGGACAGCCTAATAGAGAAAGCCTGAAATAATAGTACTCAAATCAGCCATTAGCCATTTTAGAAGGCAACCCAAATAATGTTCAGGACATGAATACAGCTGTGCCATTGGTAAGTTTGAGCACTGGGGCAGACAATAAGAAATGGAGAAAGCTTCTGAGCGTAATGAAAGCAATGATTGGTGTGAGAGGATGGAAAATTGTCTTCTAAGAATTGAGAAAATAAAGGCTGGTTTGGTCTTGCACAAGCATGAAGGAGAGATTTTGAGACCTCGTAGCAGTGCAGAGATTATTGGCTGGTGTCAGGTCTCCGCCTACAACAGTGGTGGTGAGGCGAGATGAAGAACAGGTGGCTGGCTCCTCAATCAGTGTCAGTCCCATGGTGACATGTACCCGTGGGGAGCTCCCCAAACCAAGCACACTCCCACAGTTGTGTATGGACAAGACCTCCTGGCCTATTTTTTGGTCTTAAGGTGTCAGCTGTCACCTCTGAGTCAAATGGTTGTGGGTTCAAGTCCCACTCCAGAGACTTGGTCACAAAATCTAGGCTGACACTTCAGTGCAGTACTGAGAGAGTGCTGCAATCTCAGGGGTGCTGTCTTTAGGATGAGATGTTAAACCTCTCAGGTAGACATAAAGATCCCATGGCACTATTTTAAAGAAGAGCAGGGGAGTTCAGCCTCGTGTCCTGGCTAATATTTATCCCTCAACCTACAACACTAAAAGAGATTATCTGGCCATTTATCTCATTGCTGTTTGTGAGCGCTTAGTGGGCGCTTACTGTGCGCAAATTGGCCGCTGCATTTCCTACATTACAACAGTGACGACATTTCAACAGTACTTGATTGGTTATAAAACGCTTTGGGGGGTGCTGAGGTTGTGAAAAGCACTATATAAATACAAGTCTTTCTTTTCTTTCACATACATTTGAGGTACGTACTAACTCTAATCTAGTAAAGTTTCACCGCTTGGGAGGTTTCTAGATTATTTGCTAGGATCAGTGGGTGCATGAATCTTTTGCATAGACAGATGCAATATCATCAGTTGTTGCCTGCTATGGTATTTAGCTGCACATATAGCTCAGCAGTGACAAAACAGTTAACTTTCTGGCTGTCACACAGACCGACTCTTTCGCTGATGTTTGTATGCGGAATCAGCTAAGTGGAACCTGTTTGAACACAGCAGCAGAATTGTATTCCACCACAATCTACAACATCATGGCCCGGCATATTGCTCACTCTACCATTACAATCAAGCCAGGGGACCAACCCTGGTTCAATGAGGAGTGCAGCACAGCATGGCAGGAGCAGCACCAGGCATATCTAAAAATGAGGTGCCAACCTGGGAAGCTGCAACATAGGACTACATACATGCTAAACAGCCAAAGCAGCATGCTATAGACAGAGCTAAGCAATCCCACAATTAACGGATCAGATCAAAGCTCTGCAGTCCTGCCACATCCAGTTGTGAATGGTGGTGGACAATTAAACAACTAACAGTAGGAGGAGCTCCATGAATATCTCCATCCTCAATGATGGCAGAGACCAGCACGCAAGTGTAAAAGACAAGGCTGAAGTGCTCGCAACCATCTTCAGCCAGAAGTGCCGAGTGGATGATCCATTTCGGCCTCCTCCTGAGGTTCCCACCATCACAGAAGCCAGTCTTCAGCCAATTCAATTCACTCCATGTGATATTAAGAAATGGCTGAGAGCACTGGATACAGCAAAGGCTATGGGCCCGGACAACATTCCGGCTGTGATCCAGAACTAGCCGCATCTCTAGCCAAGCTACTCCAGTATAGCTACAACACTGGCACCTACCCGACAATGTGGAAAAATGCCCAGGTATGTCCTGTCCGCAAAAAGCAGGACAAATCCAATCCGGCCAATTTCCACCCCATCAGCCAACTCTCAATCATCAGCAAAGTGATGGAAGGTGTCGTAGACAGTGGTATCAAGCGGCACTTCCTCACCAATAACTGCTCACCGATGCTCAGTTTGTGTTCTGCCAGGACCACTAGGCTCCAGACCTCATTACAGTCTTGGTCCAAACATGGACAAAAGAGCTGAATTCCAGAGGTGAGGCGAGAGTGACTGCCCTTGACATCAAGGTAGCATTTGACCGAGTGTGACATCGAGGAACCCTAGTAAAACTGAAGTCAATGGGAATCAAGGGGAAACTCTCCATTGGTTGGAGTCATACCTAGCACAAAGGAATATGTTTGTGGTTGTCAGAGGTCAATCATCTCAGCCCCAGCACATCACTACAAGAGTTCCTCAAGGGAATGTCCTCGGCCCAACCATCTTCAGCTGCTTTAACACTGACCTTCCATCCATCATAAGGTCAGAAGTGAGGATGTTCATTGATGATTGCATAGTGTTCAGTTCCATTCATGACTCCTCAGATAATGAATCAGTCTGTGCCCACATGCAGCAAGACCTGGATATCATCCAGGCTTGGGCTGATAAGTGGCATGTAACACTCGCTCCGCACAAGTGCCAGGCAATGACCATCTCCAACATGTGAGAGTCTAACCACCTCCCCCTGACATTCAACGGCATTACCATCACTGAATCCTCCACCATCAACATGGGTTGCCATTAACCAAAGACTTAACTGGACGAGCCACGTAAATACCATGGCTTCAAGAGTAGGTCAGAGGCTGGGCCTTCTCCAGACTCCCCAAAGCCTTTGTACCACCTACAAGGCACAAGTCAGGAGTGTGATGGAATACTCTCCACTTGCCTGGACAAGTGCAGCTCCAACGACACTCAAGAAACACTGCACCATCAAGGATAAAGCAGTCTGCTTGATCGGCACTCCATTCACTACCTTAAACATTCACTCCCTCCACTATTTCTGCACTGTGGCTGCAATGTGTGCCATCTACAAAATTCACTGCAGCAACTCGCCAAGGCTTCTTCGGCAGCACCTCTCAAACCCGTAACCTCCACCACCTAGAAGGACAAGGGCAGCAGACGCATGGGGATCGCACCACCTCCACATTCCACTCGAAGTCACAAACCATCCTGACTTGGAAATATATCGCCATTCCTTCATCGTCGCTGGGTCAAAATCCTGGAACTCCCTCCCTCACAGCACTGTGGGAGTATATCACCACAGGGACTGCAGCGGTTCAGAAAGATGGCTCACCACCATCTTTTCAAGGGAAATTAGAGATGGGCAATAAATATCCACATCCCTTGAATGAATAAAAAACACAATTAGCAGCAGGGGAGTCCCTGCTGCTGGGTACTTAAGCCACTTGAACAGAGCTTATCCACAATATCACCGCACTACGAAATGTTGTAATACAATGGTGATGAGAGATTTTTGAGACATCCTGGTACACGTTGAGGATCTATAGAAATGTAAGTTGTCTTCTTTCTATCACAACTTGGCATGTTAACAAGCAGAAAATTAACCTCTTTATACCTACAAGGTGCTGATCAGAAAATGACACCATAATGGCATAGAGCGCTCAGAAAGGGAGATTGCTGTGCTGGAAGATGCCTTCAACTCCTCATTACAGCAACCATAATGCACTCTCCATTCTAAAGGGTCCCTCTGCCATCAATTATTGTTGTGTACTACTCTATAATTTCAATCATGCTCTGTTCGGTTACTACAGGTTTTTCTCTGATAACGATCATTAGGTTAGCTCACAGGTGGACCGAGGCTACAAGCTTCTGTAAAATGTCCAATTTCTGCTCCCGTCTACAGCTCTCTGACCATGGGCAAAGCCTCACTGGATTGGTGCATCAATCGGCGAATCGGCCTTTAGTGTTCCAGCACTATCTCTGATTGGTGCCCCTTCCTTCCAATACGTCACACTGGGGTGAACCCTTACTGAGTTTACCTTGCACTTTTCTTCAAACTAATTTACACTGTAGCAAATTGAAATAGTTGAATATAAGTGGGATTTGTTGTTACGAAACATTGTCTTAATTGGGTTCTATTAAACATCTCCCCTTTATTTTAGAGTGGATAATTCTTGACACTAATTATGAACTAGAAAGATGGCGAACTATCTTCAATCTATGGTTCATGTGTATAACAACAGCAGCTTGCAATTATATCGAACCTTTAAATGTCGAGAAATGTCCCATGGCATTTAACAGAGCTGTAATTACAAACTGGACGAAGTGCCAAGTAGGTTGGAGGTGGTTTTAAGGAGGGTCTTAAAAAGAAGATACGGTAAAGCAGGGGCATGGTAGCATAGTAGTTATATTCCTGGATTAGTAATCCAGCAATCTGGACGACTGACCTGGAAACAAGAGTTCAAATCCATGGTTAAATAAATCTGGAATAAAAAGCTAGTATCAGTAATGGTGACCATGAAACTACCAGACTGTTGTAAAAACCCAACTGGTTCACCAATGTTCCTTTAGGAAAGCTACCATCCTTACCTGGTCCAGACTCACAGCTTAACTGGCCTCTGAAATGGCCTAGCAAGCCACTCAGTTGTATTCAATAAGGTGACTCACCATCACCTTCCTGAGGGCAATTGGGAATGGGTAGTTAATGCTGGCCTTATTGGCATCAGCCGCATCCTGTGAATGAATAAATTAAAAAAAGGAGGGAGGAGACTCGGTGGAGGGTTTTAGGATGGGAATTCCAGGGTGTTTGGCCGAGGTAGCTGAAGGTGGGGCTTTCAATGGTGGGGTGATGAGAGATGGGGATACACAAGAAGCAAGAATTGGAGGAACGCAGAGTTCTGGGGGAGAAGGTTGCAAGGCTGGAGGAAGTTACAGAGATAGGGAGGGTTGTGGGGCCGGAGGAGGTTACAGAGATAGGGAGGGTTGTGGGGCCGGAGGAGGTTACAGAGATAGGGAGGGTTGTAGGGCTGGAGGAGATTACAGAGATAGGGAGGGCTGTGCGCCTGGAGGAGGTTATAGAGATAGGGAGGGGCAAGGTCACAATGGGATTTAAACATGAGAATTTAAAATTTGAGGTGTTGGGGGATCAGAAGCCAATGTAAGTCCATGGTGATAGGGGAGTGGGATAGGATATGGGCAGCAGAGTTTTGGATGAGCTGAAGTTTGTGGAGATGGGAGGCTGGAAAGGAGAGTACAGGAATAGTCAGATCTGGTGGTGAAAAAGGCACCGATGAGGGATTCGGCAGCAGATGGGTTGAGGTTGAGGATATAGGGCAAGAACCTCCACTTTTAAGCTTAGTGCCTAAAAATGGGCATTATTTCCGGCATGGGCATTAAAAATGGGGTTTCACACCACTGGCTTCTTGCCCATTCTCAAAAAACCTAGTTTACATTTTTGAAAATGGGCGTTACCGTGAGCGATATCAAATGGGCTGTAGAATTAAATTTTTCTGACCTTCTGCGTAAAGTGTGGCCGTCCTTAGCAACGGCATGGCAATGCTCCATTCCTCCGATTCTGAGGTCAAGGGTCACCATGATATGCGCAGAAGAGGAGACAGAGAGAGAGGGAGCACAGAGGAATTGAAAGCATGTGTGGCTGTGGTATGTGCTTGTCTGGCTGTTGTGGGAGGAACGACAGAGATTCACCAGCAGCAAAAAGACTACTAAGCACCAAGAGCATAGTTGGCACAGTTTCTGTCCAACAAATAACATATAAAATGGAAGGGATAGAGGAGGCCCTGGAGCTGGTAGCCAGGAACACTGGTGGCAGAGGGCTCCCAGGGATACTAGAGCACGGCACTGCACCCCAAGGTGACGCACCCCCATTGCCAACAACACGAGAGCCAGCAGCAACATCTTGATTATGGCTCAGAGCATGCTCCTACCTCGGGACCGTCCTTTCCCGTATCCGTCCAAGCAGCGCTTTGGCAATCACACACCCCCCCCCCCCCCCATCCCCAATGAAGCATTGCCTGAGGACCTCCTCGGCCAGGCGGCTTGGAGTCAGGAGGGGAAGTGGTAGAGAGGTGGGGAGGAGAAGCCGGGGCGGGGGTTGGGGGGGGGGGGGGAGGGTGGGCGGGGGAAGAGTTGGTTTGTACAGAAATACTGATGATTTCAAACTAATGTTCGGTTTAAATGTTTTTATTTAACAAAGCCCTGCAGCACATTGACTCAGATATCTGCACCATTACACGCTAGTGATTCCTTAACATCAAAGGGTATAATCACACTTAACTTCAATCAACTTAAACTTAAACTTTAAACTGTGTCAGCCTTGTAAATAATAAAGGCAAAGCGATCATTGATGAGCTCCTGATGTAAGGCTCTTGCAGCTATCATGCCACCATTGGCCCTTTCGTGCGGTCTACAGGGGGGCAGGAGCATGGCTTCAGTGTCAGCCTGATTGTATGGCCTAATGGGAGTGTCCGCCTCCTCGTCCTCCTCTTCCTCTCTCTGGTGAGGTGGACTGTCAGGCTCATCCGGCAATTCTTGTCCCCTCCTGATAGCCAATTTTTGTAGCATGGAGCAGACCATCATAAATTGAGTTACCTGCTCAGGGTGATATTGGAGCTCGCTTCCTGAGTGGTCCAGGCATCTGAAGCGCTGCTTCAGTACTCCAATGGTTTTCTCCACGATATTGCGAGTTGCTCTGTGGCTCTCATTGTATCGCCTCTCGGCCTCGGTGTGGGTGTCACGCAGTGGGGTCATCAGCCAGGTGGCGAGGCCATATCCTTTGTCCCCAAGCATCCAACATTGACCTTGTGGCTCATTGTTAAACAAGTCAGATACAGTGCTCTCACGCAGGATGTGCGCATCATGGATGCTGCCCGGAAATTGAGCATTCATAGCCAGTATAATTTGCTGGTGGTCAACAACCAGCTGGACATTCAGGGAGTCCCTGAATCCCTTGTGGTTCCTATAAACCTCAGCATCCTGAAAAGGTGCCCACATCGCAATGTACGTACAGTCTATTGCTCCCTGCACCTTGGGGAAGTTTGCAATTCTGGAGAAAACTAGAGCCCTCTCACTCTGTGCCTCCTTGATCATAGGGAAGCTGATCAAGTCCCTCCTGTGTGTGTATAGGGCTTCAGTGACCTGTCTAATGCAGCGATGTGTGGCATGCTGAGAAAGTCCGTAAATGTCGCCAGCTATGGCCTGAAAAGAACCCAAGGCACAGAACGACAGTGCCGTGGTGACTTTGACCTCGACGTATCATGCAGTTCTGATGGTGCTGGCAGGCTGCAGATCTGCCCTTATCAGCTGGCATACCTCAGTGATAATGTCTTTGTCGAAGCGCAGTCTCCAAAGGCAGGTGGTGTCGGGCAAGTCGAGGTAAGAATCCTTCTCCTTGTACTTGAGGGGGGTGTAATGTCTGGTCCTCCTCATCTGTCTATCACTTCATTCATTGGGCATATAATGCTGTGCAGCGTTCCTTCGGCGATGTGAGTCTGCTGCTTTTATTTGGTCACCAAGAGAGGGTGAGAAAGGACAGGCCCCATTGCAGTAGTTCTCTGTTTTCCACCGATTGCACACAAACAAGGAATGTCCCGATGAACACACCTCTTCAATTCAAATCGGTCACAGTGTGGTCAAGATGTTTTTAGAGATGTTCACATCAATTCCAACGACCTGCAGAGTACATCTGAACTCCGCCAAGGTTGAAGCACAGCAGCCTTTTAAAGGACGCGACAGGTGATGTCGAACAGGGCATTCATAACGCTGCTATTCATTCCGGTTAGTTCCACTTTTTGTGGACGTTTTTTTGTGCGAGCGATATTGTGGGCGAAATGTGTGCGAGGTGGTGAAATTGACGATGGGCGATCTCCATGGCCGCTAGTTTGGGTAAATATGCTCTTTATGACAAAAAAACAGTCGCCGGACAGTATTATTGAATCTCGGCATTAATTCCAGCTGGGCGATATTATAGGTGTTGGAAGTCGCCCATTCTGCTGACTCCACCTAAAAAAAATGGGCGGGCGGTAATATTTTTTTTCGATGTTAAGCACATGGGGAAAGTAACGCTTGGCGATAAGTTTCCGAAAAATGCTCGCCAGTTTCCATTTTGTGCCAAAATGGGCGATGTATGGGCGTTATATGTCATTTCAGCAGTTAAATGGGTGTTAAGTGGGCGTTAAGCAGGCAAAAAAAGTGGAGGTTCTAGCCCATAGGGTTTGAAGCTCAGCTCAGGTTGAATAGGACATGATGTCGCAAACAATCTGGTTAAGTCTGAGACAGTAGCTGGGGAGGGCGATGAAATGGAATCCCTGTTGACACAATAAGTGCATTTGCATTGATACGCAATCTGCCCAACTCATTTGAATCATTATTTTATCTTTTTTCATCAATGAAAGTTAAGCGTCCATAGATCTGTTGGTTTCCGGAATCAAATGTTTCCAAGTATATATTTTAAAAGAGGTAAAAATCAGTCTCTTCAGTCTGAAACATTTATGAAGTACACAGTAGAATCGGACCAGGAATGGGAGGGTGGAGTGCTGGGCACCCTATTATAGGAAGGGTATTCGAGCTGGGGAAAGGGGATCATGAAGATTCACGAGAATGGGACTAGGAGTGTGAAGTTGTACTAATGAAGAAAGGCTGGAAAAAATAGGGCTTTTTTTCCCCAAGAGGACGAAGAAGGTTAAGGGTAGATCTGATGAGGATTTCAAATCAAATACTTGGAGATTGTTGGTGAATCGGTATAAAGGGTGAAACAACTGAGGATAATCAATAAAAGAATAAAAGGAGGCATTAGAAGAATGTTTTTTACAAGGAATGCTTTGCATAGAAACATAGAAAACATAGAAAATAGGTGCAGGAGTAGGCCATTTGGCCCTTCGAGCCTACACCGCCATTCAATGAGTTCATGGCTGAATATGCAACTTCAGTACCCCATTCCTGCTTTCTCGCCATACCCCTTGATTCCCTCTAGTAGTAAGGACTACATCTAACTCCTTTTTGAATATATTTGGTGAATTGGCCTCAACAACTTTCTGTGGTAGAGAATTCCACAGGTTCACCACTCTCTGGGTGAAGACGTTTCTCCTCATCTCGGTCCTAAATGGCTTACCCCTTATTCTTAGACTGCGACCCCTGGTTCTGGACTTCCCCAACATTGGGAACATTCTTCCTGCATCTAACCTGTCTAAGCCCGTCAGAATTTTAAACATTTCTATGAGATCCCCTCTCATTCTTATGAACTCCAGTTGATCCATTCTTTCTTGATATGTCAGTCCCGCCATCCCGGGAATCAGTCTGGTGAACCTTCTCTGCACTCCTTCAATAGCAAGAATGTCTTTCCTCAAGTTAGGAGACCAAAACTGTACACAATACTCCAGGTGTGGCCTCACCAAGGCCCTGTACAACTGTAGTAACACCTCCCTGCCCCTGTACTCAAATCCCCTCGCTATGAAGGCCAACATGCCATTTGCTTTCTTAACCGCCTGCTGTATCTGCATGTCAACCTTCAATGACTGATGTACCATGACACCCAGGTCTCGTTGCACCTCCCCTTTTCCTAATCTGTCACCATTCAGATAATAGTCTGTCTCTCTGTTTTTACCACCAAAGTGGATAACCTCACATTTATCCACATTATACTTCATCTGCCATGCATTTGCCCACTCTCCTAACCTATCCAAGTCACTCTGCAGCCTCATAGCATCCTCCTCGCAGCTCACACTGCCACTCAACTTAGTGTCATCCGCAAATTTGGAGATACTACATTTAATCCCCTCGTCTAAATCATTAATGTACAGTGTAAACAGCTGGGGCCCCAGCACAGAACCTTGCGGTACCCCACTAGTCACTGCCCGCCATTCTGAAAAGTCCCCATTTACTCCTACTCTTTGCTTCCTGTCTGCCAACCAGTTCTCAATCCACAAGGGGCTGTTGTAGCAGAAATGATTGTTTGTGCCCAAGAGAAGAAAATCAGCCCAAAGGGTAGACAAGCTAATGAGCTGGGAAGGGAAGTAACCCTAGTTATCCTTCTCCAACAACCCACTGTGTAAACAAATTTCTCCTACACCGTCCCCTCACTCTCTTAGTAACAAGGGGCCCAATTTTCCCCAACCCCTTTTTTCGGCGCACTTACTTTAAATGCAACGACTTTGCACGCTGGAAACGGCGCCGAAAAAAAGGGGCCCCATCCTGCCCGCTCTGCCGACTCTCCGGTGTCCCAGCATTGCATCACTTGTGAAGTGGGGGGGCGGAGCAACAGGCCAGTGCAGAAAGCACTGCCGGCAGTTGCGCGCATGCGCAGTGAAGTCTGCGCGCATGCTCCTGCCCTCCCAGCGTGTCCTGTGGGCTGTGAGCAGGACCTGATTCTCGCAGCCCCTATCCCCGGACAAAGGGACGCCCCGACCTCGCCGCACCCTATCCCCGGTCGAGTGGCCTCCCGCGCCGGCTGGCCGGCCCGCTGACTTCCCGGGCCGAGATAGGACTTCAGTTTTATTTTTTATTTATTGATGGTTGTGCTTGAGAGTTTTGATTGGGGCGGGGGGGGGGGGGGGAGGAGCAGAGTTTTGGGGGCGGGAGAAAGAGTGTTTTGATGGGGGGGTGGGCGGGGAACTTTAAAAAAAAACTTGATTCTGGCATAAAGGTAGGACTTCTATTTTTTATTTGTTATTGATTGATTGCTTATTACTTTTTGTGGTTTGTTTAGTGCTTTGTAAGTCTTGGTGCAGGTCCTCAGCTTCCTTGTATTTTTTATTTGTTATTGAATGCTTATTTTTATGCTTTGTTTAGTGCTTTGTAAGTCTTGGTGCTTTAAATGTAATAACCTCCACCAAATCTTTATCTGTCCGCAAGGTTTTTCAGAGCTGGCCACATACACTGACCTAAGTGGATTTGGAGTAAGTTTTAGCTGGCCAAGGTGGCATAAATGGCCAAAACTGGCATAAGTGTCTGGGAACCCCCCACTTTTGAAAAAATAAACTGAATTTAAAAAAAATCGTACCTAACTGACTTACTCTGAATTTCTTGGGGAAAATGGCATTTTTTAAACTTACGCCAGAAAAAACAACTTACTCCAAAAAAATGAATGCAAGTCATGTCTAAAATTGGGCCCCATATGGGGTTTCATATCAATTTGAAATAGTCACCAACTCCCCAACCAGAGGAAATAATCTTTACCTGTTCACTATCAAAACTCTTCATGAACTTTAAAATCCTCGATTGGATCTCCTCATCCTTCACGCGTAGGGTCAGCGCTGAAGGGCATCGATGGGTGAGATCCCAATGTAATCACTGAGATCGCAATCCGTAGACTTTCAGCCTCCATGTAGCATGCTTTGTAACTCAAGAACGAAGGAAGCTACTTGTGCTTGACAATTTTTTATTGATGTATAAGAAAGGTTGGCCAATTTTTGTTCATCCTGATATTTACACACTTGATTCGAAGATCCCAATTAGAGTCCTTACTTTAAAGCCACGGAAGTGCAGTCTGCCAACTGAATGAAGCTCTAAAATCATACTCCCACGTCACTAAGTAACATGTAAATACCAAATAATAGATATTGCAGCATGATGAGATGATGATCTAAATTTATAGACAATTTAATTCTGATTGATATAATGAACAACAAGAGACAAGACAATGTCACTTATTAATCAAAGTGCACAACCATCCAGAAGGAATAGCTGTGACAGGCAAAGAAACCAATTCTCCAAACATAAACTGCTGGCACTACAAATTCAAATTTGGCTCCGTTCAGGTGAAAGGTCTGTTATAAGGTGGCAGCTGCAGCTCGGTGGTCACATTGTTGCTTCTGAGTCCAAAGGTTGTGGGTTCAAGTCCCACTCCAGACACATAAGCACATAATTCAGACTCTTCTCTGTGGCTGCTGTGGTTACTACATTACAACAGTGACTACCCTTCAAAAATGCCTAATTGGCTATAATGTGCTTTGGGACATTCTGAGGTCATGAAAGTCATTATGCAAATGCAATTTGTTTCTATCCATGAAATGCAATCAATTATATGAAACGGGTACAGTGGGTCCACAGCAGAGCTTAAATTCTGAATACTTTGCAGCACAAGCTGTTTAATGTCTGCATTAGCAGATTTACATGCCTCAGGCTGTATGATCGGACTCCTGTGTTAGGATCAAGAAGGTGAGGACAATTATAGGCAGTACAAGTCCAAACAACACTTGTAAAAGGATAAACTAAGTCAAGCTGTTTACCAGGAAAATGTCAGAGAGAGCCAGCAGTTTTGGGGGTATAGTACCGAACGGTTCAGATACTGGGCTGGCAACCCTCAAGTTGTGAGTTCGACTCCCACCATGGCAAATTCTGTAATTGAGTTCAATAAATTTGTGGGCTGCCGCCAATAAAGTAACCATGATACTGCCACATTGCTGTGAAAACCCAACTGGTTCATTAATGTCCTTTAGGGCACCTGCCACCCCTACACAATCTGGCCTTCATATGACACCAATCCCACACGTTTGTGGTGGACCCTTAAGTCACTCAGTTGCCAGGGCAACTAGGGATGTAACAAGTAATGTGTGCAGTTAGTTCTTATGGACATGAACACCAAGGATTGGCAAACAGGCTGATGTTGCTTATCTGGGGAGAGCAGCTGAGGCAGAGACCAGTGCACATTTTAAGGGAAAAAATTGCTAAATATTTGAAGCAGATACAGGGCCATGGGGAGATACAGCAGGGCAGTTTTGGATTGCTCTGGCAAATAGCCAACACAGACACAATGTGCAAACTTCTGCTGTAAACTTCTCATTTCTACTCCTGCTGCAAACACCATAAATTGAGTAGCACCTTGTTTGGGGCAACAACTTTTCAAGGAGCGCAAAAGTACCGTTGGGCGAAAAGGACTGCAGCTGACATCTGCTTTAGCGCTCCCAGAGCGAAGTGGAGTGCTAAGTCAAGTGCTACACTTCCCTTAGAGTGATAAAGAGAGGGGCGGTATCGGTAGAGCGCTGAACACTGTTCAGTGCAGCCCTGCCATCTGTACAGGCTCCTTCCCTCGCTTACAGGGAAGGGCCAATGATGGGGAGAATTTGTTTTCATGCTATCTGAACTGGGACACGGCAGCAGCCCCAAACACGCCAGGAGAGTGCAGGGCTGAGCAATCGTGGGGTCTAAAGAAATCAGGAGGCACCAGTATGGGCAGATAAATACATTTGGCCCTGCCTGACCACCACTGCCTTTAATTAGCGCTCTCCAAGTGGCCAGCCGAAGTGATAACGGCTGCCGTTGTTGATGCCCAGCGATGCTGCAGTGAGCGGGAGTTATGTCTTTAATACTCTTATGAATGACTCCACGAGGTCTAGTATTGTATTTGAGCTGTTGTGACCTTAGTCCCATTTATTATAACTCCAGAGTGAGGCACAAGCATGGTGGGCAGCCTTTTATACTGGGCTCTGCACACCTATACTGGTGACCCTCAGATCTCCCACTGCAGTGCCCTCTGGTGGCACATCTTATGTGACTATACAGTTAGTATACATGGTCTACATACATGATATCACTTCCCCCCCAAGTCTTTAATGCAAATTGACTCGTACATTGACGGTGACCTGGGCTTTGCTCTTCCTGGTTGACCATTGGAGGGTCGCTTCTAACTTGGGTGGGTTGGTAGTGAGATTTGTTGCCAGTGGAGGCCCCCGTGGTTTCTGGTTGTGAGTCCATGACTACTCCATTCTCCCCCCCACACAGAGATCATGGTAATGGCCTGTTACATGCAAGTTGCATTCAAGTTCATCACATGGGTTTTACATTTACATCTTGGTACATTTGTTGGGTGGATTACAGTTGTGTTTCTTTTTGTGTGGTACATTTACATGATCAGTACAGGTACACAAGGACAGTCTAGTTCCAGCACGGCCGGATGAGAGCCGGATCGTCTAGTGGTGGTGCAGCGCCCCATGCTAGTGGGTCTGTGGGCGAGGAGAGCTCATTTTGCTCGAGTTGCCAGAGCTCAGAGCTCTTGCCGTTACTCCTAGTGTCAGGCAGGCCCAAAGACAGCTGATGTGTGTGACCCTCCTGTCCTTTTCATTTGCACAGTGTCACTGCTGCTCCCTGGGAAGCAGTCTGAGCAAGTGAGCGTTTCGTCTGAGCGACTGTGGGGCTGCCTCGTCTTGTCTAGCAGTTCGCAGGGGACTGCTGACTCACTTTCCTTGAGGGCACCATTGTGAGCACTCTCTAGTTTGGGATCCTGCCTGGTCCAGGTCCCGTTCGGAGGCGCCATTACGGGTGACCCTTTGCTCTTGGGCATTGCCGTGGTGGCGAGTGGGTTTGTGGGCTGTGCCTGTTCCACCCTGGTGGTGGGCGATGGTAGCCGACTTCGAACATAGGCGCTGGCTACTGTTTCTGGCCCGTGGCGGTTCATACCATCGGGTGCCTGCAATGTTAAACCAATCTGAGGCAGGGTATCACTACCGGTGACTCTGCTCTCCGGGCATCGTTTACTCTGCGGCTTGTCTACTTCTGTCAACTGTGGGGACACTTTATGATACATCGTTCTGGTCCCGGGGACGCAGGCTACAGCATTGGATAGCCCGCTGGACCTGCATACAACTGTTAGGTGTTCGCCCACTACAGTGACTGATTGCAATTTGCACCCGACATCGCTCAACAACATTTTGCTCGTTACAGCTGGACTTTTACATTGGTTACCAATGTCAAGCAGTTCATTCAAAAATGGCAGATTGCTGGTCTCCTTTAAAATGGCCTTACTACTTTTACCCCAATCATCTTCCTTGCATGGAACTACGTCTCATTGCTCCATTAGCGCTGCACCTCGTGGTTTGGATGCCATCTTTTCCCTGTCCATGATGTCGGCTGCCGTGATCTTCTTTCCCAGGGAGTCTGCCACTGAAGCTGGGAAGGCGCCCTCGGATCCAATCTTCCTCCCCAGGAGTCCTGCCACTGAAACCGGGAAGGTGCGTTCGGGTCGTCTCGGCCTGATCATCGCCACACAGTGGTCTGAGTGGTCTGTGCCTCGGGGGCCGCACAGATCTGCTCTCCGGTGCCTGGTCCAGCCAAAGCTGGGGGCTTGCTCTGCCTCTGAGCATGGGGGACGTCGATCGCTGGAGGGATGAAGTCTTCCCAGTTCCAACGAATCTTCCCCATCCAGCTTCTTCTAACGAGCATTGGTCCATCACCTGAAACAATCCACAATGGTAAATTGTGCACCGCGCCATCATGGGATACACTTACATCCACACTACCAACAACTGATATCAGTTCCTTGGTGTAGGTGCGCAGCTTTACCTGAACCGGGACCAGCTTGGGTCGTTCAGCTTGATCGTTCCATAGCCTCTCAAAGGCTTCCTGGCTCATTACTGACTGACTTGACCCCGTGTCCACTTCCTTGAAGACTGGAACACCATTTATCTCGACTTCCATTATCACTGGAGGACAATCTGTGGTGCAGGTATATACTCCATACACTTCGACCTGGGACTAAGCTGCCTCTCTAGCCATCTCCTCGTAATCCGCGCTGGATTCACAGCCATCTGCTGACTCCTCTTCCACGTGGTGAGTCACAGCTCTTTTGCACATTTGCTGGAGGTGGCCCTTTGTACTGCAGCTTTTGCACACATAGTCTCTGAACCGACAATGATGAGCCCTGTGATTACCTCCGCAACACCAGCATGGTACTACTCGACTTATGTTTGCACCCCTCGGCGGACTCTGAGTTAAAGGACTCGGGGGCCTGTACACTCTGCCCTGGGCAGATTCACGTTCAACAGTTCTGCCTGTGAACGGCACCATTCTATTTACAGTACTTGCCGGGTTGAGTCCTGAGAATGAGTCATCATCTGCTTGGAGCTGCAGCTTGAGGTCATGAACACTTGGCTGATGCTGATGGCCTTCTGCAGAGTGACGGTGGTTTCAGCAGACAGTAGCCTGTGAAGAAGGGCATCATGACCGATGCCAAGTACGAAGACGTCCCGCAACGCATCAGCGAGGGATGCGCCGAAGTCACACGGTCCTGCCAGCCTCCTGAGGTCAGGAGCGTACTTCACAATTTCCTGGCCCTCGGGGCGGCGGTGTGTATAAAATCGATGCCTGGACTTGAGGATGCTCTCCTTCGGTTTGAGTTGGTCCTGAATTAGCACTTTCAGCTCCTCGTATGACTTGGTTGTTGTTTTCTCTGGTGCAAGCCAGTCCCTGACGAGGCTGTAGACCGCAGGCCCACAACTGGTCAACAGGATAGCTCTGCGCTTATCTGCCAGCGTGGCCGGATCATCGCCTACCAGGTCGTTTGCTATGAAATATTGGTCGAGCCGCTCCATAAAGGCTTCCCAATCTTCACCCTCTGAGAACTATTTTAATGCACCGTTAGTCATTTTTGCGTGAAAGTTCGTAATCTCGTCGCCAATTGTTAGATCTTTAATACTCTTATGAATGACTCCACGAGGTCAAGTTTTGTACTTGAGCTGTTGTGACCTTAGTCCCATTTATTGTAACTCCAGAGTGAGGCACAAGCATGGTGGGCAGCCTTTTATACTGGGCCCTGCTCACCTATGCAGGTGATCCTCAGGTTTCCCACCACAGTGCCCTCTGGTGGCACACCTTATGTGACTATACAGTTAGTATACATGGTCTACATACATGACAGCGGGAGTGAATATTGCATCTGGGGCAGTAACAGGGCACTGCACACCAGATGACGTCATGATCTCTGGAGTGCAAGAGAGCGAGGCCGTAAATGTTAACGCCAGCGCAAAACCACCAGGGAAGATCGCGAGCGCCGGTGATTTTGCCGTGCCTGGTCATTAATTCCTTTGTGACCCGTTACCACTCCCCGCATGTGCTCACGGGAGGCGCAAACCAGGCCAATTTCTCCACCCATAAGAATAAAGACCCCTTCCAACATTGTTTCCAGATGTGGTCGAACCCAGGTGTACCCCCAGTTGTGTCCACCCTGATTCTGAGTTCTGTAACATTATTGTGCAATATATAAAAAAAAGAAATACTTGCATTTATATAGTACCTTTCACAACATCCCAAAGCAGTTTACAGGCAATTAAGCACTTTTGAAATGCAATCACTGTTCTAATATAGGAACCACAGCAGCCAATTTGTATGCAGCAGGATCCCACAAACAGCCATATGATAATGACAAGAAAATATGTTTTAGTGATGTTGCTGGAGATACAAATATTGGCAAAGGACACCGGGGTGTGGGGGGGGGAGGCGCGCGGGGGGGGGTAAAAATGAGTTAAACTGTCTGTACAGCAATGCACCATAATAAAAAAGAGGAACTGGAGGCAATAACGTGTTGCAAGGAACCCAGGCATAGTAGGAATTGATGAGATTATAGAAAACTCAGGACTGGGAATTAAACATTGCAGGGTATAACATATTTAAAAATGGTAGAGAGGGAAAAAGGGGAGATGGAGTAGCTGTACTTATTAGAGATAACATAATGGCAGTAGAAAAAAGTGACGCATTATCAGCAAGACAAAAATAGAATCCATGTGGATAGAGATAAAAAATACTAAAGGATCACTCACACTAATAGGTGTAGTCTACAGATGACCTAATAGTGGAAGGGAAGCGAAGAAAGAAATATGCAAACCAATTAGAGAAACTAGTAAAAAACATAGAATAATAATCATGGGGAATTTAAACTACCCCGATATTAATTGGACAGAAGAGGTAAGTAAAGGGGATAAAGGAAAGGAGTTCCTAAAATGTGTACAGGACTTCTTTCTAACCCAATATGTAAGAAGCCCAACAAGATTCACTACTGGATCTAATAATGGGGAATGAACCAGAGCAGATAAGAGAAGGAAATGTAGAGGAACATTTGGTAAAAGTAACCATAATATAACACGCTTTAAGCTAATAAATGAGAAGGACATAAGTATGACAAAGACCAGGATAATGGACTGGCGAAAAGCTGATTTTGAGGGGATGCGAATAGAACTCGGGAAAATAAAATGGACAACAATATTGGCAAAAAATGAGGCAGAACAGCAATGGAAACATTTAAAATGCTGCTCAACAGAGTCCAGGAACAATATATTCCACAAAAAAACAAGAACAAACGAAGCTCTAGTGAGACATCATAGATGAATAAAGACATAAGGGAAAAATTGAGTGTCAGGAAAGAGGCATACACTAAGTAGATAGAGAGCAAGAGGAGAGCATGACAAGGGAAAATACGAAGAGATTAGGAGAGAAGTTAAAAAAAAAATTAGGAAGGCAAAGAGGAACTATGAAATTAAATTATCAAGGAACATAAAACAAGATAGTAAAATATTTTACAGGCACATAAATATAAAAAGGAAAGCCGAGATGGGAATAGGGCCACTAAAGAATGGTCAGGATAAAATCACAGGCAGCAATGGTGAAATGGCAGAAATATTAAATAATTATTTTACTTCAGTATTTACCAGGGAAACGGATCAGGCAGAGATGATGTTGGAAGCTAAGATTAGAAATGTTATAACTGCGTTTAAAATAAAAAGAGTAGAAATGTTAAATAAACGAATCAAACTCAAAGAAGATAAAACCCCTGGTCCAGACGGATTACATCTGTGCATTTAAAAAGAATCTGGGGAAGAGATAGCAGGGGCCTTACTATACATATTTAAAAATGCGTTGAAAAAGGGAGTAGTGCCAGAGGACTGGTGGATAGCTAATGTAATACCTATATTTAAGGAGGGAGATAGGACATGTCCAGGGAACTATAGAACAGCCAGCTTAACATTGGTGGTAGGAAAAATAATGGAATCCCTGCTAAAGGAGAAAACAGAAAAACATCTAGAAACTAAAAATATAATAACAAATAGTCAGCATGGATTTCAAAAGGGAAAGTCTTGCTTAACCAACCTCATTGAATTCTTTAAAGAGGTAACAGGGAGAGTAGTCAAGGGTAATACAGTAGATGTAATATATCTAGATTTCCAATAGGTCTTTGATAAGGTACCCCATAAAAGACTGATGGATAAGGTCAGAGAATGCGGAGTCTGCGGACAAGTAGCAGAATAGATAGCTAGCTGGCTCCAAGACAGAAATCCGAGTCATAAAGGGTAGCTATTCAGTGGCAAAAGGTGGAAAGTAGGATCCCACAAGAATCAGTACTGGGACCAAAGTTGTTCATAATTTATATTAATGATTTAAACTTTGGAATTAAATACACAATTTCTAAATTTTTGGAAGGCACCAAATTGAGGGTGAGGGGAACAGCAACACTAAGAAAGACTGCTATAAATTACAAGAAGCCATTAATAAACTTGCAGAATGGGCATATAATTGGCAAATTAAATTCAAATAAGTGTGAGATAGTACATTTTGGTGTGCAAAAATGTCACATATTTCTTGGAAAATAAGAAACTAAATGGGGTAGAAGAGCAAAGGGATCTGGGAGTACAAATACACAAAGCACTAAAAGTAGCAACACCAGTTAATAAGGCCATAAAAAAACAAACCAAGCACCAGGGTTTATTTTTAGAGGAATTGAATTGAAAAGTAATGAAGTTATGCTAAACTTGTATCGAACCTTGGTTAGACCACATTTGGAGTACCGTGTACAATTCTGATTGCCATATTATAAAAAGGATATAGAGGCACTAGAGAGGGTGGAAAAAAGATTTACAAGGATGATACCAGAAATGCGAGGGTATACCTATCAGGAAAGGATGAACAGGCTGGGTCTCTTTTCTCTTGAAAAGAGAAGGTTGAGAGTTGGCCTAATAGAGGTCTTTACAATTATGAAAGGTTTTGATAGAATAGACATAAAGTGTTTCCACTTGTAGGTAAGAGCAAAACTAAAGGCCATCAATATAACATAGTCACTAATAAATCATCCAGGAAGTTCACAAGAAACCTCTTTACCCAGAGAGTGGTGAGAATGTGGAACTCACTATCACAGGGAGTGGTTGAGGCGAATAGTATCGATGCATTTAAGGGGAGGCTAGTTAAGCATATGAGGGAGAAGGGAATAAAGGGTTATGCTGATAGTTAGATGAGAAAAGACGGGAGAAGGCTTGAGTAGAGTATGGACTGGTTGGGCCGAATGGCCTACATTGCTTCTATGCTGTATATTCTATATAATTCTATGAAATAGTGACATGGGATCGTTTACGTTGACCTGAGCGGCCAGAAAGGGTCTCGGTTTAACGCCTCATCCGAAAGACAGCACCTCCAACAGTGCAGCACTCCCTCAGTCCTGTATTGGACTGCCAGCCTAAATTTTGTGCTCAAAGTCTCCGGCTTGAACCCACAAATTTCTGACTCAAAGGCGAGAGTGTAAGCAACTGACCTCAGTTGACTTATACAGCTAGACTAATAGGCAACTGGCAGGTCTATTGTATCAATTTATACTCCAACGCAAAGTACATTTGTGCAAATTTCTCTTTGCACCAATATATAAACCAGTGTTTGATTCTTTTTTTAAAGTTTAAAGAGCTATGATTAGTTCAGTACCTATGCCTGACCTATATTCGAGCTATGATATACAGAAATAGGCCATCATTTCGCAGAACACTGTTTTCACATTTCTCACGTGTTCTATATTAATCCACTTGAGAATAATGATACAAGTCAATGAATCTACTGCAAGTTCGCAGTACAAAGCAAATCAAACCCACCCGCTGTGCAGCTAACAGTACTGGAGAGACTTGCAACTGTTCAGAATGAAAGAGAAGCAATTAAATAGTTCAGACACAACTGTCAGAAATCGCCCACATTAGAAACGGAAGCAAGAAGAGTATAAAGAACAAGCACACTTTCTGACAGAAGAGACACTACACCAGGCACTGATGAAAAACTTTTGATGTTTTTCTGCAGCACATTCACACCATTGCAACAACATCTTCTTACATAAAAGCAGAGCAAATCTACATCTGGTGCAATGAAGCTCAGATTCCAAATACAACTAGTGTCAGATGTTAAACAACTGTATAAAAAGGCCCCAACAGTGAAATCCAGAAGAGACTCCCTCCACCACCACCTGCCAAATCCGCAAACTACACCAACTAAAAGGATAAGGGCTGCACGTGCATGGAAACACCATCGCTGTCAAGTTCCCTCCGATTCACAGACCATCCAGACTTGGACGTGTATTGCCGTTCCTTCAGCGTCACTGGGTCAAAATCCTGGAACTCCCTACCTAAAAGCACCTTGGGAGTAACTTCACCTCAAGGACTGCAGCAGTTCAAGAAGGCCGCTCACTACCCCCTTCTCAAGGGCAACAAGGGATGGGCAATAAATGTCGGCCTTGCCAGCGATGCCCCATCCCAAGAATTATTTTTTTTTAAAAGGAAGCTCAAGAAACAAGAACACCATCCCACCAAGAGTGAAACCTCATTCAGAGACATCACCTAAAATGAATAGGTTATAAGAACATAAGAACATAAGAAATAGGAACAGGAGTAGGTCATTCAGCCCCTCGAGCCTGCTCCGCCATTCAATAAGATCATGGCTGATCTGATTATGGACTCAGCTCCACTTCCCTGCCCGCTTCCCAAAACCCCTTATTCCCTTATCGTTTAAGAAACTGTCTATTTCTGTCTTAAATTTATTCAATGTCCCAGCTTCCACAACTCTCTGAGGCAGCAAATTCCACATATTTACAACCCTCTGAGAGAAGAAATTTCTCCTCATCTCAGTTTTAAATGGGCGGCCCCTTATTCTAAGATCATGCCCTCTAGTTCTAGTCTCCCCCATCAGTGGAAACATCATCTCTGCATCCACCTTGTCAAGCCTCCTCATAATCTTATACGTTTCGATAAGATTACCTCTCATTCTTCTGAATTCCAATGAGTAGAGGCCTAACCTACTCAACCTTTCCTCATAAGTCAACCCCCTCATCTCTGGAATCAACCTAGTAAACCTTCTCTGAACTGCCTCCAAGACAAGTATATCCTTTCGTAAATATGAAAAACAAAATTGCACACAGTATTCCAGGTGTGGCCTCATCAATACCCTGTATAGCTGTAGCAAGACTTCCCTGCTTTTATATTCCATCCCCTTTGCAATAAAGGCCAAAATTCCACTGGCCTTCCTGATCACTTGCTGTACCTGCATACTATCCTTTTGGTGTTTCATGCACAAGTACCCCCAGGTCCCGCTGTACTGCTGCACTTTGCAATCTTTCTCCATTTAAATAATAACTTGCTCTTTGATTTTTTTCTGCCAAAGTGCATGACCTCACACTTTCCAACATTATACTCCATGTGCCAAATTTTTGCCCACTCATTTAGCCTGCCTATGTCCTTTTGCAGATTTTGTGTGTCCTCACACATTGCGTTTCCTCCCATCTTTGTGTCATCAGCAAACTTGGCTACGTTATACTCAGTCCTTTCTTCCAAGTCATTGATATAGATTGTAAATAGTTGGGGTCCCAGCACTGATCTCTGCAGTAAACCACTAGTTACTGATTGCCAACCCGAGAATTAACCATTTATCCTGACTCTCTGTTTTCTGTTCGTTAGCCAATCCTCTATCCATGCTAATATATTACCCCCAACCCCGTGAACTTTTATCTTGTGCAGTAACCTTTTTTGTGGCACCTTGTCAAATGCCTTCTGGAAGTCCAAATACACCACATCCACTGGTTCCCCTTTATCCACCCTGTTCATTACATCCTCAAAGAATTCTAGAAAATTTGTCAAACATGACTTCCCCTTCATAAATCCATGCTGATTCTGCCTGACCGAATTTTGCTTTTCCAAATGACCTGCTACTGATTCTTTAAGGTTGCCCCATCCAACATGCCCACCCCTCAATAGTCAATAAAGGACCCAGATATAACCAACATACAATATGGGAGGACATTGTACCTACTGGCATTTACAAACTGGGAACGGGGAAAACGGGGGAAACATAAACTGGAAAGAGGAGGCGTGAGAAGCGGTGATGGCTGTGTGTACCTCCATCTCAATTCATAATTCTCTCTCTCCTCTAAGTTCACTGCCCTCCTATCCTCCCTTAATCTCTCCCTCTATGTAAATTCCACAACTCATATTCACAGCCACCCCCTCGACCTTGCATTCTCACATGGCCTTACCACTCCCATCAATCAGAGATAAGGGCATCTCTGGCCACTTCTTCTTATCGCTCTCCACCTACATTCTCCTTCCCCCCAATCCTACTTCTTTCTGTGTCCACCCCTGGAAAAAAAATTCTCTCCAAACTCACTTACAACTGCATTTATGAACTCCTAACTGTCCAGCCTTTGGCCCTCCATTCACCATGACATCTCTGCAGCTACCGATCTGCTCAATCACTCTTACCACCACCTTTGATGCCCTAGTCCCTATTGAAACCATTACTCTCTCTCACCCTGGACATTCCCCCTGGTAAGGCCCTCATCTTCATTCCCTTAAGCCCAAGGGTTGCAGACATGAATTGATATTGCAGATAACTGGTTTAGTCATTAACCGGCAAATCTGGCTGGACCACTTAAAGCATTATGGTGCCTTACTCTCGTCTGCCAAAACTGCTCACTATTCCAGAATCACTCTGGAACGCAAAGATAACCCCCGACTACTATTCTCTACTGCTAACCATCTTCTTAAACCCCTCTCCCCTGTCTCCTCCACACTCACCTCCAACAACAAGTGCGAGGAGCTCATGGACTTCTTTATCACTAACATTGAGACTATCCGATCAGCCGCCTCTGCCACTTCCCTCCCTTTTCCTCGCCCACTGGGCCAAACTTCCTCTAAGGTACCCCCCTGCCCTAGCTCTGACCTCACATCTTTCTCCAGTTTCTCTCCGATCTTCCCTCATGCCCTCTCCCACTCATCTTGTCCATGAGACCCACTTCCTGCTCCGTCGACCCTATTCCCACTAAACTGCTGACCACCCAACTTCCCTTCCTGGCTCCCCCGTTAGCCGACATTGTTAATGGTCCTTTCTCCTCAGGTACTGTCCCCCTCTCCCTCAAATCTGCAGTCATCACCCCTCTCCTCAAAAAAACAACCCTTGACCCCTCCATCCTTGCAAACTACCGCTCCATCTCCAACCTCCCTTTCCTCTCCAAAGTCCTTGAACATGTTGTCGCCTCCCAAATCAGTGCCCATCTTTCCCGCAACTCCATGTTTGAATCCCTCAATCAGGTTTCTGCCCCGCCACAGTACTGAAACAGCTCTTATCAAAGTCACAAATGACATCCTATGTGACTATGACAAAAGTAAACTATCCCTCCTCATGCCTCTCGACCTGTCTGCAGCCTTTGACACGTTTGACCACTCCATCCTTCTCCAACGCCTCTCCACCATCGTCCAGCTGGGTGGGACTGCACTCGCCTGGTTCCATTCTTATCTATCTAATCATAGCCAGAGAATCTCCTGCAGTGGCTTCTATTCCCGCTCCCACACCATTACCTCTGCTGTCCCCCAAGGATCTATCCTTGACCCTCTCCAGTTTCTCATCTACATGCTGCCCCTTGGCGACATCATCCGAAAACACAGCGTCAGTTTTCAAATGTACGCTGATGACATCCAGCTCTACCTCACTACCACTTCTCTTAACCCCTCCACGGTCTCTAAATTGCCAGACTGCTTGTCTGACATCCAGTGCTGGATGAGCAATAATTTCTTCCAACTAAATAATGGGACGAGTGATGCCCAATATCCATGAAATCTGTGTAATGAGGATTTTATTATCTGCTTCACTATGTCTTGGGTTGTTGCAGAGGAATGGCGGGGGTGGCGGGGGGTCGGGGGGGGGAGTTCAGTCCACTCCAGCTGGTACACTTGTACCTCATTTGGGGTAGCATTATCAACAAGGCCAAAGAACCGCCAAGGAGCCTTCAACATACATCTAGCAGGCCAGTCCAGGAGACGCCTAATTGAGTTACAGCTCATACTACGGTCGGTAGTATCATCATGGGGTCTCTGCCGATCAGCCTATTTATAGTTGCAACTATTCTTTGAAGGCATGACAACCGTACATAAAATGATAGACCATACAGCACAGAAAGAGGCTATTCAACCTGTCGCACCTGTGCTGGTTCTTTGAAAGAGCTATCCAATTATTCTCCTGCTCTTTTCCCACAGCCCTGCAAATATTTCCGTTTCAAGTATTTATCCAATTCCCTATTGAAAGGTACTACTGAATCAGCTTCCACCGCTCTTTCAGGTAGTACGTTCCAGGTCGTAACAGCTCACAGCATGAAAATATTTATCCTCCTCTCCCGCTGAAGTTGTTGTTGTTGGTTTCAGCGATGGGACTCCGTCGAGCTAAAAGTTGCCTCAAGGGTCGCTGTGAGATGCTGATGTGTCATTGGAGACCGAAACACTGACTGGCAGCTTTGTCCCTTTGGCTTGCAATGCAGGTCATTAAATATCTATTAACGGTTCAGTGTAATAACCGGGCGTCCGCACCTCACAGTCGGCTCTCTCACAGTAATTAATTACGGGGCCAGTTGAAATTTCTACAGCCGACTAATTGCTTCGGGTACTTTTCAAGATTTAATGCATATTCAAGCTGTGACGCAGTGGCAGCACTCTTGCCTCTGCGTCAGTCGGTTGTGGGTTCGAGCACCTGTTCAGAGACTTGAACATGTAATCCAGGCTGACACTCTAGTTCAGTACGGCCGGGGCGGGGGGGAGCGCGGGTCGGGTGGGCTACACTGTCCGCAGTGCTGTCTTTTGGATGAGACGTTGAACCGAGGCCCCGCCTGCCCTCTCAGTTGGACATAAAAGTTCCCATGGCACTATTTCGAAGAACAGCAGGGGAGTTCCTCCCGGTGTCCTGGCTAATATTTATCCCTCAATCAACATCACTAAAAAACAGGTTGTCATGTCAGGATTTTAATTGCTGTTTATGGGAGCTGGTTGTATGCAAATTGGCTGCCGCATTTCCTACATGGCAACAGTGACTGTACTTCAAAAAATATTTCATTGGTTGTGAAGCACTTTGGGATATCCTAAGGTTGTGAAAGGCGCTATAGAAATGCAAGTTCTTTCTGTCTTTCTTTGTAACTACATATCAGCTAAACCTTTTGAGCAGCGATAAGGTGCATAACTTAAGATTCAACTGTTTGTGGAGCAGTAATAAATCGTGCCCCTTCAAGGGGAATGGCCAGATTAATCAGGAGTCTTATGATCCGTTAACATTGTAACTGAGCTGTTGCAGCCCCTGTGAGGATCAGGGCTGCTGTTCACACTGAAATCTTCCTGCACGAGGGAAACAGCAAAACCCAGAAAACTATTAATAGGAGGGATGGTCATTCTCTCCAGAGGGGCCTGGTGCAGCAAGGCGTGGGAGGAAATAGCATATCAGGTCACTGCTGTCTGTCAAACTCAATGCCTCTCAATGCAAGGATACAAGGAATACCTGAAGGAATCAGCTATGCTAAGGCAGAAGCAGTGCCAAGCACCGCCGAAACCCACCGCAGGTAGGCCTGGAAAAGCACCAGACCCAGCAAACTTCTAATCTTTTGCTGGTGGCCTATGCACACTACGAAGAGGAGGGTAATCAGTTTGCAAATGTCCATGGCAACCTGTGTGGGCACTAACAGCACTTAAAATTGGCCCGTAGGCACATAGGAACAGGAGTAGGCCATTCACACCTTGAGCCTGTTCCATCATTCAATTAGATCATGATCTGTACCTCAACTCCAATTACCCACTTTGATTCTGTAAATCTTAATACCCTTACCTAACAAAAATCTGTCAATCTCAGTCTTGAAATTTTGAACTGAGCCCCCAGCCTCAATAGTATTTTTGGAAGGACAGTTCTGGATTTCCACTACCCTTTGTGTGAAGAGTGCTTCCTGACATCGGCCCTGAACGGCCTAGCTCTAATTTTAAGGTTATTTCCCCTTGTTCTGGGCTCCCCCGCCAGAGGAGATAGTTTCTCTCTTTCCACCCCATCAACTCCTTTAATCAACAACAACTTATATTTATATAGCACCTTTAAAGTCGTGAAACATCCCAAGGTGCTTCCCAGGAACATATGAGGTAAAAAATTTGAATCATCTAAAACACCTCAATTACATTCACCCCTTAATCTTCTATATGCAAAGGAGCACAAGCCTCGTCTATGCTCACCCAGGACATGCTCATACGTCAACCTGCCAGGATGAAACCTATTCCATTTGTAGCTACAAGACACCACCTTGCACTTGCAATACCTTGAGTATGTGTTTTGCTTGCCACACATTTGCGCCACACAAGTGCTAGGCAATGACCATCTCCGACAACCCCCTTGACATTCAATGGCATGCAATCGCTGAATCCCCCACCATCAACATCCTGGGGGTCATCATTGACCAGAAACTTAACTGGACCAGCCACAAAAATACTGTGGCTACAAGAGCAGGTAAGAGATTGGGGGCTAGAAATTGCCCCTCACCCCAAATGGAGCGGTAACATTCCAGGGTCGGGACTCCCTGTCCTTGGCCCGGAAGTCCCAGCCCCTACGTGGAATTGGGCCGCATGCCCCTCAAAGGAAACGGAGTGCTGTCTCTGGTGCTCCACGTGCTCTGAGGGGTGCTCCCAGGGCAGCTGAGCCCAGCACCATGAGGAGCAGTCCAGCGCTACGTGGGTGCTCCGCAATGCGCTACAACGTCCCTCCCCTTCCATTAAAGGGGAGAGCTGCTGCACTCTGCAGGCTCTTTGGTGGCTGCCACTGGGCTACCAGGGACACAATCGACCAGGCCAGCAACCCAGCAACCAGAATCGAGAGTGGGGCTGCACGATGGTGGCCCAGTCGACGTGAGGGCCGTCATTAAGGGGCCGACCCGGGGTTAACATCCGCCCACGCCTGCCTTGCAGCCCAAGGGGCAATTTCCCCCGTGGGCGGTGAGGGGTCGGGACGGGGCGGTGAGGGGTCGATGTGGGGCGGTGAGGGGTCGGGACGGGGCGGTGAGGGGTCGATGTGGGGCGGTGAGGGGTCGGGACGGGGCGGTGAGGGGTCGATGTGGGGCGGTGAGGGGTCGGGACGGGGCGGTGAGGGGTCGACACTGGGCAGTGAGGGGTCGGCGCGGGGCAGTGAGGGGTCGACACGGGGCGGTGAGGGGTCGGTGTGGGGCGGTGAGGGGTCGGTGTGGGGCAGTGAGGGGTCGGGACGGGGCGGTGAGGGGTCGGCGCGGGGCAGTGAGGGGTCGGGACGGGGCGGTGAGGGGTCGGCGCGGGGCAGTGAGGGGTCAGGACGGGGCGGTGAGGGGTCGATGTGGGGCGGTGAGGGGTCGACACTGGGCAGTGAGGGGTCGACACGGGGCGGTGAGGGGTCGGTGTGGGGCGGTGAGGGGTCGGTGTGGGGCGGTGAGGGGTCGACACGGGGCGGTGAGGGGTCGGTATAGGGCGGTGAGGGGTCGACACTGGGCAGTGAGGGGTTGACACTTGGCGGTGAGGGGTCGACACTGGGCGGTGAGGGGTCGACACTGGGCGGTGAGGGGTGGACACTTGGCGGTGAGGGGTCGACACTGGGCGGTGAGGGGTCGACACTGGGCGGTGAGGGGTCGACACTGGGCGGTGAGGGGTCGACACTTGGCGGTGAGGGGTTGACACTTGGCGGTGAGGGGTCGACACTGGGCGGTGAGGGGTGGACACTTGGCGGTGAGGGGTCGACACTGGGCGGTGAGGGGTCGACACTGGGCAGTGAGGGGTCGACACTTGGCGGTGAGGGGTTGACACTTGGCGGTGAGGGGTCGACACTGGGCGGTGAGGGGTCGGGACAGGGCGGTGAGGGGTCGGTGCAGGGCGGTGAGGGGTCGACACTGGGTGGTGAGGGGTCGGTGTGGGGAGGTGAGGGGTCGGTGTGGGGCAGTGAGGGGTCGGGACGGGGCGGTGAGGGGTCAGTGTGGGGCGGTGAGGGGTCGGCGTGCGGGTCGGTGAGGGGTCGGCGCGGGGCGGTGAGGGGTCGGTGTGTGGGGCGGTGAGGGGTCGGTGTGTGGCGGTGAGGGGTCGGTGTGTGGGGCAGTGAGGGGTCGGTGTGGGGAGGTGAGGGGTCGGTGTGGGGCGGTGAGGGGTCGGTGTGGGGCGGTGAGGGGTCGGCGCGGGGCGGTGAGGGGTCGGTGTGGGGCGGTGAGGGGTCGGTGTGGGGCGGTGAGGGGTCAGTGTGTGGGGCGGTGAGGGGTCGGTGTGGGGCGGTGAGGGGTCGGTGTGGGGCGGTGAGGGGTCGGTGTGGGGCGGTGAGGGGTCGGTGTGGGGCGGTGAGGGGTCGGTGTGTGGGGCGGTGAGGGGTCGGTGTGTGGGGCGGTGAGGGGTCGGTGTGTGGGGCGGTGAGGGGTCGGCGCGGGGCGGTGAGGGGTCGGCATGTGGGGCGGTGAGGGGTCGGTGTGGGGCGGTGAGGGGTCGGTGTGTGGGGCGGTGAGGGGTCGGTGTGGGGCGGTGAGGGGTCGGTGTGGGGCGGTGAGGGGTCAGTGTGTGGCGGTGAGGGGTCGGTGTGGGGCGGTGAGGGGTCGGTGTGGGGCGGTGAGGGGTCGGTGTGTGGGGCGGTGAGGGGTCGGTGTGTGGGGCGGTGAGGGGTCGGTGTGTGGGGCGGTGATGGGTCGGCATGTGGGGCGGTGAGGGGTCGGTGTGGGGCGGTGAGGGGTCGGTGTGTGGGGCGGTGAGGGATCGGTGTGGGGCGGTGAGGGGTCGGCGTGTGGGGCGGTGAGGGGTCGGTGTGTGGGGCGGTGAGGGGTCGGTGTGGGGCGGTGAGGGGTCGGTGTGTGGGGCGGTGAGTGGTCGGCGCGGGGCGGTGAGGGGTCGGTGTGTGGGGCGGTGAGGGGTCGGTGTGTGGGGCGGTGAGGGGTCGGTGTGTGGGGCGGTGAGGGGTCGGTGTGTGGGGCGGTGAGGGGTCGGTGTGTGGGGCGGTGAGGGGTCGGTGTGTGGGGCGGTGAGGGGTCGGTGTGTGGGGCGGTGAGGGGTCGGCGTGTGGGGCAGTGAGGGGTCGGTGTGGGGCGGTGAGGGGTCGGTGTGGGGCGGTGAGGGGTCGGCGTGTGGGGCAGTGAGGGGTCGGTGTGGGGCGGTGAGGGGTCGGTGTGGGGCGGTGAGGGGTCGGTGTGTGGGGCGGTGATGGGTCGGCATGTGGGGCGGTGAGGGGTCGGTGTGGGGCGGTGAGGGGTCGGTGTGTGGGGCGGTGAGGGGTCGGTGTGGGGCGGTGAGGGGTCGGCGTGTGGGGCGGTGAGGGGTCGGTGTGTGGGGCGGTGAGGGGTCGGTGTGGGGCGGTGAGGGGTCGGTGTGTGGGGCGGTGAGTGGTCGGCGCGGGGCGGTGAGGGGGCGGTGTGTGGGGCGGTGAGGGGTCGGTGTGTGGGGCGGTGAGGGGTCGGTGTGTGGGGCGGTGAGGGGTCGGTGTGTGGGGCGGTGAGGGGTCGGTGTGTGGGGCGGTGAGGGGTCGGTGTGGGGCGGTGAGGGGTCGGCGTGTGGGGCAGTGAGGGGTCGGTGTGGGGCGGTGAGGGGTCGGTGTGGGGCGGTGAGGGGTCGGCGTGTGGGGCAGTGAGGGGTCGGTGTGGGGCGGTGAGGGGTCGGTGTGGGGCGGTGAGGGGTCGGTGTGTGGGGCGGTGATGGGTCGGCATGTGGGGCGGTGAGGGGTCGGTGTGGGGCGGTGAGGGGTCGGTGTGTGGGGCGGTGAGGGGTCGGTGTGGGGCGGTGAGGGGTCGGCGTGTGGGGCGGTGAGGGGTCGGTGTGGGGCGGTGAGGGGTCGGTGTGTGGGGCGGTGAGTGGTCGGCGCGGGGCGGTGAGGGGTCGGTGTGGGGCGGTGAGGGGTCGGTGTGTGGGGCGGTGAGGGGTCGGCGTGTGGGGCGGTGAGGGGTCGGTGTGTGGGGCGGTGAGGGGTCGGCGTGTGGGGCGGTGAGGGGTCGGTGTGGGGCGGTGAGGGGTCGGTGTGGGGCGGTGAGGGGTCGGTGTGTGGGGCGGTGAGGGGTCGGCGTGTGGGGCAGTGAGGGGTCGGTGTGGGGCGGTGAGGGGTCGGTGTGGGGCGGTGAGGGGTCGGTGTGTGGGGCGGTGAGGGGTCGGCGTGTGGGGCAGTGAGGGGTCGGTGTGGGGCGGTGAGGGGTCGGCGTGTGGGGCGGTGAGGGGTCGGTGTGTGGGGCGGTGAGGGGTCGGTGTGTGGGGCAGTGAGGGGTCGGTGTGGGGCGGTGAGGGGTCGGTGTGTGGGGCGGTGAGGGGTCGGTGTGGGGCGGTGAGGGGTCGGCGTGGGGCGGTGAGGGGTCGGTGTGTGGGGCGGTGATGGGTCGGCATGTGGGGCGGTGAGGGGTCGGCGTGTGGGGCAGTGAGGGGTCGGTGTGGGGCGGTGAGGGGTCGGTGTGGGGCGGTGAGGGGTCGGTGTGTGGGGCGGTGAGGGGTCGGCGTGTGGGGCAGTGAGGGGTCGGTGTGGGGCGGTGAGGGGTCGGTGTGGGGCGGTGAGGGGTCGGTGTGTGGGGCGGTGAGGGGTCGGCGTGTGGGGCAGTGAGGGGTCGGTGTGGGGCGGTGAGGGGTCGGTGTGTGGGGTGGTGAGGGGTCGGCGTGTGGGGCGGTGAGGGGTCGGCGTGCGGGTCGATGAGGGGTCGGCGCGGGGCGGTGATGGGTCGGTGTGGGGCGGTGAGGGGTCGGTGTGTGGGGCGGTGAGGGGTCGGTGTGGGGCGGTGAGGGGTCGGTGTGGGGCGGTGAGGGGTCGGCGTGTGGGGCAGTGAGGGGTCGGTGTGTGGGGCAGTGAGGGGTCGGTGTGGGGCGGTGAGGGGTCGGTGTGTGGGGCGGTGAGGGGTCGGTGTGGGGCGGTGAGGGGTCGGTGTGTGGGGCGGTGAGGGGTCGGTGTGGAGCGGTGAGGGGTCGGCGTGTGGGGCAGTGAGGGGTCGGTGTGGGGCGGTGAGGGGTCGGTGTGTGGGGCGGTGATGGGTCGGTGTGTGGGGCGGTGATGGGTCGGTGTGGGGCGGTGAGGGGTCGGCGTGCGGGTCGATGAGGGGTCGGCGCGGGGCGGTGAGGGGTCGGTGTGGGGCGGTGAGGGGTCGGTGTGGGGCGGTGAGGGGTCGGCGTGTGGGGCAGTGAGGGGTCGGTGTGGGGCGGTGAGGGGTCGGTGTGGGGCGGTGAGGGGTCGGCGTGTGGGGCGGTGAGGGGTCGGCGTGTGGGGCAGTGAGGGGTCGGTGTGGGGCGGTGAGGGGTCGGTGTGGGGCGGTGAGGGGTCGGTGTGTGGGGCGGTGAGGGGTCGGCGTGTGGGGCAGTGAGGGGTCGGTGTGGGGCGGTGAGGGGTCGGCGTGTGGGGCGGTGAGGGGTCGGTGTGGGGCGGTGAGGGGTCGGCGTGTGGGGCAGTGAGGGGTCGGTGTGGGGCGGTGAGGGGTCGGTGTGGGGCGGTGAGGGGTCGGTGTGTGGGGCGGTGAGGGGTCGGCGTGTGGGGCAGTGAGGGGTCGGTGTGGGGCGGTGAGGGGTCGGTGTGGGGCGGTGAGGGGTCGGTGTGTGGGGCGGTGAGGGGTCGGGGTGGGGCGGTGAGGGGTCGGCGTGTGGGGCGGTGAGGGGTCGGTGTGTGGGGCGGTGAGGGGTCGGTGTGTGGGGCGGTGAGGGGTCGGTGTGGGGCGGTGAGGGGTCGGTGTGTGGGGCGGTGAGGGGTCGGTGTGGGGCGGTGAGGGGTCGGCGTGGGGCGGTGAGGGGTCGGTGTGGGGCGGTGAGGGGTCGGTGTGGGGCGGTGAGGGGTCGGCGTGGGGCGGTGAGGGGTCGGTGTGTGGGGCGGTGAGGGGTTGGCATGTGGGGCGGTGAGGGGTCGGCGTGTGGGGCGGTGAGGGGTCGGTGTGGGGCGGTGAGGGGTCGGTGTGGGGCGGTGAGGGGTCGGTGTGTGGGGCGGTGAGGGGTCGGCGTGTGGGGCAGTGAGGGGTCGGTGTGGGGCGGTGAGGGGTCGGTGTGTGGGGCGGTGAGGGGTCGGCGTGTGGGGCGGTGAGGGGTCGGCGTGGGGCGGTGAGGGGTCGGTGTGTGGGGCGGTGATGGGTCGGCATGTGGGGCGGTGAGGGGTCGGTGTGGGGCGGTGAGGGGTCGGTGTGTGGGGCGGTGAGGGGTCGGCATGTGGGGCGGTGAGGGGTCGGCGTGCGGGTCGATGAGGGGTCGGCGCGGGGCGGTGAGGGGTCGGTGTGGGGCGGTGAGGGGTCGGTGTGTGGGGCGGTGAGGGGTCGGTGTGGGGCGGTGAGGGGTCGGTGTGGGGCGGTGAGGGGTCGGCGTGTGGGGCAGTGAGGGGTCGGTGTGTGGGGCGGTGAGGGGTCGGTGTGGGGCGGTGAGGGGTCGGTGTGTGGGGCAGTGAGGGGTCGGTGTGTGGGGCGGTGAGGGGTCGGTGTGGGGCGGTGAGGGGTCGGTGTGTGGGGCGGTGAGGGGTCGGTGTGGGGCGGTGAGGGGTCGGTGTGTGGGGCGGTGAGGGGTCGGTGTGGGGCGGTGAGGGGTCGGCGTGTGGGGCGGTGAGGGGTCGGTGTGGGGCGGTGAGGGGTCGGTGTGTGGGGCGGTGAGGGGTCGGTGTGGGGCGGTGAGGGGTCGGCGTGTGGGGCGGTGAGGGGTCAGTGTGTGGGGCGGTGATGGGTCGGCATGTGGGGCGGTGAGGGGTCGGCGTGGGGCGGTGAGGGGTCGGTGTGTGGGGCGGTGATGGGTCGGTGTGTGGGGCGGTGATGGTTCGGTGTGGGGCGGTGAGGGGTCGGTGTGTGGGGCGGTGAGGGGTCAGTGTGGGGCGGTGAGGGGTCGGCGTGCGGGTCGATGAGGGGTCGGCGCGGGGCGGTGAGGGGTCGGTGTGGGGCGGTGAGGGGTCGGTGTGGGGCGGTGAGGGGTCGGTGTGTGGGGCGGTGAGGGGTCGGTGTGGGGCGGTGAGGGGTCGGCGTGTGGGGCGGTGAGGGGTCGGCGTGTGGGGCGGTGAGGGGTCGGCGTGTGGGGCGGTGATGGGTCGGCATGTGGGGCGGTGATGGGTCGGCATGTGGGGCGGTGAGGGGTCGGCGTGGGGCGGTGAGGGGTCGGCGTGTGGGGCGGTGAGGGGTCGGTGTGTGGGGCGGTGATGGGTCGGCATGTGGGGCGGTGAGGGGTCGGCGTGGGGCGGTGAGGGGTCGGTGTGTGGGGCGGTGATGGGTCGGCATGTGGGGCGGTGAGGGGTCGGCGTGTGGGGCAGTGAGGGGTCGGTGTGTGGGGCGGTGATGGGTCGGTGTGTGGGGCGGTGATGGGTCGGCATGTGGGGCGGTGAGGGGTCGGTGTGGGGCGGTGAGGGGTCGGTGTGTGGGGCAGTGAGGGGTCGGTGTGTGGGGCGGTGATGGGTCGGCATGTGGGGCGGTGAGGGGTCGGCGCGGGGCGGTGAGGGGTCGGTGTGGGGCGGTGAGGGGTCGGTGTGGGGCGGTGAGGGTTCGGCGCAGGGCGGTGACATCATCGCCAGTTGCGCACTGGCCCGGGGCACGGTGCTGCTGGGACAACCCCCGCCCAAACCTCCAGGGCAATTCTCCGTGAGGATGTAGTGCCACCCCCCCTCCCCAGGCGAAAATGCCATCGCACCCAGTTAGCGCTCTGGAGCTCCCGCACAGCCGGCTCACCGGCTTTTAAATGGGAAAAACCGCACAAACGCGGTATTTTGAACGGGCCACACAGCCCCTTAAAGGCCTGCGCTCCCCAAAAAACGAAAGGGAACATTGCTCTTCACCCGCTTGGATGAGTGCAGCTCCAATAACACTCAAGAAGCTCATCACCATCCAGGACAAAACAGCCCACTAGATTGGTAGCTCAGCCACCACCTGAAACATTGGCCAAAATTTTCACATTGGAAAGCGTGCGGGCTTGGGGTCGGGTCGGCAGTATAAAAGCGCAGAAATTGACAGTGCATCAGTAACCCACCGTCGTCCCTGCGACTTCTGCCATTAACTCGGACGTGTTTCGAGGCGAGCCATGGACCTGTTCGGGAGAGGTGTGCGACCACATCGAGGTATTTAACTGCTCGTTTACAGACCCTCAACTGCCTTATTAACGGCAGGTTTGGACGTTAACTGGATGTGCACGGGATTCCCGCACCTCGGGAACCTCGCCTGTGAAGGGAACACAGGAGCTCAGTGACCATTGTGCAAGTTCATCAAATGACAGCTGGAAAAAGCACAGACATACTCCCACATTACACCTGCTTCCTTGCCTAAGGGAAAGGCTTTTGCTGATACTGTTTTGTGCAGAGATTTAGCTTTCAGGAGTCATAAATAGAACTGAAACTTAACATTATCATTTTGGCAAACACCCCTTGTGCATCTACAATTGTGTCTTCTTTCTTTTTCGCATGATCTACAAGGTGCACCCCAGTCGCACACCTTCCTCACTTGGAAGTATATCCCTGTTCCTTCTTCGTCGCTGGGTGAAAATCCTGGAACTCCCTCCCTCACAGCACTGAGGGAATATCTTCGTCTCACAGACTGCAGCGGTTCAAGATGGCACTACCACCTCCTCAAGGACATCTTTGCTATAAGCGGTGGGAGCAGACCGGTACTGGCGGGGGCACTTTCAAAATCCTCCAAGAGGCCACTCTTGGCATTATTGTTTTTTTATTCATTCCCGGGATGTGGATGTCACTGACAAGGCCAGCATTTATTGCCCATCCCTGAGAGCATCAAGAGAGAGCATCAAGAAGTGTGTGTGGAGGGGGGGAGGGGGGAGGGGTGATAGTGAAATGATCATATAGTTACATAGAATTACATGGAATGTTTATGTTCCTCACGAGCCTCCACCTACCCTACTTCATCTCACCCTATCAGCATATCCTTTTATTCCTTTCTCCCTCATGTACCTATCTAGTTTCCCCTTAAATGTATCAATGCTGTGTGTCTATGGGGTATGGTAACATAGTGGTTATGTTACTGGACTAATAACCTAGAGACTTAGAAAATGGTCTAACGTCATGAGGTCAAGTCTTGCCACAGCAGCTGGTGAATTTAAATTTAGTTAAACAAATAAATCTGGAGTTTAAAAGCGAGCATTTGTAATGGTGATGATGAAATTATCAGATTGTTGTAAAAACCCCTCTGGTTCATTGATGCCCTTTAGGGAAGGAAACCTGGTATGGCCAATATGTGACTCCAGACCCCACAACAATTAGGTTGACTCTTAACAGCTCTCTGCAGTTCAAAAAGGTGGCTCACCACCACCTCCTTGTGGGCAATTAGGGATGGGCAATAAATGCTGGCCTCCCCAGTGCTGCCCACATCCTGTGAACACATTTTTTTTTAAAGTTGCCTCATCCACTCCATGTTCCACATTCTCACCACTCTCTGGGTAAAGTAGTTACTCCTGAATTGCTTATTGGACTTATTAGCAACTACCTTGTATTTATGGCCCCTAGTTCTGGACACCCCCGCAAATGGAAACATCTTCTCTACATCTACACTATCGAAGCCCTGCAAAGTTTTAAAGACCTATATTAGCTCACCCCTCAGCCAACACCACTAATCACAGAGTGGAAGTTGTGCTTGAATCTGGTTACTTGGAAGGCATTCTTCTCACTTCTGTTTGACATGAATAGACAGGCACGGTTAAGGCACAGTAGGGGCCTCGGAGGAAAACCAGCAGTTTGCGTGACAATCAGTGCCTGCCAAACAGCAGCACAGCTGCACGAAGCCCCACCCCACCAAGGATGCAGATAGTGAAGGGTGAGAAGGAGGTGTGAGGGTGGAGCAGCAAGTGGTGTCGGGTCCTCAATGCTAGGAACTTGCCGTTTGGACCTCTGACATGGTCCCCGCCTCTACTGCAGCACCTTGGGATCCAGACATCACAGGGCCCACTTACAGACACAGATTCGCGTCTGGGCGGAATCGCCAGCGTGAGGCACTTGTGTCTGTGCGCAAATATTCGGCAAAATCTGGGGGCGGAATACGAAGGAGTCCACCACCCGGATCTGCACAATATGGGATGAATGGTTGTTTGCACTACAGGCAGAGGCACATAGCGGCCAATACTTATTCCTCAACCAACATCACTAAAAAAAGATTATGTGGCTGTTATCAAATGGACTCTTGCTGTGTGCGAGTTGGCTGCCATGCTTCCTACATTACACCAGTGACAACACTCCACTTCAAAAAGTACTTAATTGGCTGTAAAGCACATCAGGACCTCTAGCGGTCAGACAAAAGCGTTTTGTAAATTCAAATCTTTCTTCTGTGTGATTCAAGAGTTTGCAAGGTGAGGTAAGGAAGTTGTCCACCATGTTTGTGAATTCATAACCACTGTGACACATTCATCAATTTTGAAGTGTTTCCATTTGTTGCATTCATTTATAGGATTGGTGGAATCTGTTTATCATGTGCAACTAAACTTTGGCATCACAAATCGATTGACTCTACAGAAAGGAAAGAAAGACTTGCATTTATATAGAACTTTTCACAACCTCCCAAAGTGCTTTAGAAGTGTAATGACAGTTTGTGGGAGCTTTCTGTGCATAAATTGGCTGCCACGTTTCCTACATCGCAACACTTCAAAAATACTTAAATGGCTGCAAAATTGTTTGGGACATCCTGAGATCGTGAAAGGCGCTATATAAATGCAAGTCTTTGGGGAGAAATTGGACTCCTTCGCACGTCCCGTTAGCCCCTCCGGGGTGGGGGGGGGCGAAAATCGACTCCCACTAAATTCGGCGGGAGTTTAGCAACAAATGTACAGCATTGCACCCCGATTTCCTTCGCCCGGAGAGCGTTACGCTATCGGTGTGCGTTCCGCCCCCTGCAGCAACGCCAGGCGAAAACACCGGCAACTGCAGGAGGCGTCCATCGGGAGGCCGGCCGCTTCGGGGGCAATGCTTAAAGGTGAGGAGGTCGAGGTAAGTAAAAAAAAATTTCAAATGTCTGTTTCCAATTTTTTACCTGGATCCTGCCCGTGATCGATCAGCCCGGTACATCAGACTGATCAGGCCGGATCACGGTTGCCATCGGGGTCCAGGTAGGTCATCTTTTGCCGAGCCTGCAGCGATGGCCCTTCCCTTTAATGGAGGGAAGGAGCCTTTAAACATGGCAGCATTACACGGTCCAGTGTACAACGGTGCTCCACTCACTGCCCCGCCTGCTGCCTCTTGCACTCCAAGGAGGAAGAGGAGTACTTGATTTAACGCTTCACTTCCTTCCTGGGGCACAAACACTGATTTTATTTTTAAGTTTGAATCCATTAAATTTTTCAAACTTTTAAAAGTTAACGCCCCAACCGGGACGATACTCAATTTCTCCCCCTTTCTACATTTTTCTTTCATTCTTTCTCTCCTCAGCCTCTTCCTCCTGCAGCTGCTGCTTGAACAGATGCCATGATCCCACTCATGACTCACCCGTCTCATCAGGAATTTTCCCTGGAAGACCTTCCGCAGGGTAAAATTATGCAGCACACAGCCAGGGGCAACAAATCTCCATGTCTGGCAAGTTCCCGCAGACAGCAGATTAAATAATAACCAGTTAATCAGTTGTTTAGGACACATCTCTGCTCTTCAAGTAGTGCCATGCGATATCTACCTGAACAGACATTCGTAGGCCTTAGTTTAATAGCTCATCAGATAACCAATGGAGAACTCCCTCAGCACCACACATCTATCAGCAAAGATGAACTGAAGTTGTAGATGGAGGCTTCTGTCTCAGAGGATAGAGTGCTGACTCAGGGCCAAGCTGACATTTTAATAGAAGCATTTTAATATAACCATCTGATATATCGAAGCACAGTTACTGAAATCATAATAACAATCACTGATAAACTTTTGAATGCCACGGAATGCCTGTAAACAATATGACAAAGGCACTTTAAGTGAAATACTTGTTTCGTACCAAAAATGTTCTGAAGAAATTAAGGATTTTTGATGCCATAATTCACCCTCCAGCCCGAGTGACAGATATCTAAGTTATGGTAAACCTTTATAAATCACTGGAATACTGTGTCATATCTGGGCACCACACTTTACGTAGGAGGCCAAGGCCTTAGAGAGGGTGCAGAAGAGATTCTCTACAATGGTACCAGGGATGAGGAACTTGAGTTATGTGGAGAGACTGGGGAAGCTGGGATTGTTCTCCTTATAGCACAGAAGGTTAAGGGGAGATTTAATAAAGGTGTTCAAAATTATGAAGGGTTTTGTTAGAGTAGATAGGGAGAAACTGTTTCCAGTGGCGGGATGGTCGGTAACCAGATGATCAGTGGCAAAAGAACCAGAGAGGAGACATTCTTTTATGCAGCCAGGTGTAATGATCTGGAATGCACTGCCTGAAAGGATGGTGAAAGCAGATTCAATAGTAACCTCCAAAAGGGAATTGGATATATACTTTAAAAAGAAAAATATGCAGCGCTATGGGGAAAGAGCTATCCAATTAGGGCAGTGGGCCTAATTGGATAACTCTTTCAAAGAGGTGGCACAGGCACGATGGGCTGAATGGCCTCCTGCAGTGCTGCCTGATTCTATGATTCTAATTGGCTTAGCTCTCATGCTTCAATATTTGAGTTCTTGCCTTAGAATTTGGTTTGTATCGGCTTGCTGGTGTGAACCGCGCTCAGGGAATGATCACTGCACCAGAACGGATATTGGGCCTCGGGCCTGGTTTACATGTGGACACCTGCTAGGCATAACCCACAGGTAGCTCGCCGGTGAAGACGACTGCAATTCCAGGGCCCCTGCATCACTCACAGTGGCCCTCAGGTAGGTGCTAGTAGCAGAGGTGGTAGGGAAGCGATCAGGAGTGTAGGGTCGACCAGGAGAGGCAAGCTGCCAGTGATCGGGTGAGGGAAGGTGTCATGTATCCTACATGGCTACTGTTTGTACTATCACAAGGTATGCCACCAGAAGGCACAGCAGTGGGAGACTTGTAGGTTACCTGTACAGGTGTGCCTGGCCTAGTATAAAAGGCAGGCCACCAGATATGATCTTCACTCTGGAGTTATCAATAAAGGACTAAGGTCACTACAGTTCAAGTACAACACATTGCCTCGTGGAGTCATTATCAGAGCATCTAAAGACATAACAGAAGGGTTTCCAACATTCTATAGACTCTGGACGTGATCGGGGCCCAGGAGAGGTGTGAGTTCAGGGCCAGGGGCCCAGGGGCAGCACGGGCCAGCCCACACTATGATATGTGTGCTCATCAGGTCTATGCAGCAGAGCAGGTCTCCAGTCGTCTTGGATAACCCTTGCCACAGGACCAATATCTAGTTCTGTCAAGCCCGTGTGGTAGCTGGTGTGCAACGGTCACCATACATTAAAAAAAATCCACGCACAGGCATCTTCCACCATTCAGGATGTAGTTCGTTACCTGGAATATTAGGTCCTTCATTGAAACACCTGTGAACTCATCCTTTTTTGGCGTAGAAGCAAGTCATCCTCGTTTCAAGGGACTGCCTATGATGACACTCTGGATCAGTTCCTATGGATTGGAGGGTAGCCAATATGACCCCATTTTTTATAAAAGGAGGGAGAGAGAAAACAGGGAACTATAGACCGGTTAGCCTCACATCGGTAGTGGGGAAAATGTTGGAAAAAATTATTAAAGATGTAATAGCAGCCCATTTTGAATGCAGTGACAGAATTGGTCCAAGTCAGCATGAATTTATGAAAGGGAAACCATGCTTGGCAAATCTTCTGGAATTTTTTGAAGATGTAACGAGTAGAGTGGACAAGGGAGAACCATTGGATGTGGTATATTTGGACTTCCAAAAGGCTTTTGACAAGGTCCCACACAAGAGATTAGTGTGCAAAATTAAAGCACATGGTATTGAGGATAATGTATTGACGTGGATAGAGAACTGGTTGGCAGACAGGAAGCAAAGATTTGGAATAAACGGGTCCTTTTCAGAATGGCAGTCAGTGACTAGTGGAGTACCGCAAGGTTCAGTGCTGGGACCCCAGCTATTTACAATATACATTAATGATTTAGACAAAGGAATTGAGTGTAATATCTCCAAGTTTGCAGATGACACTAAACTGGGTGGCAGTGTGAGCTGTGAGGAGGATGCTAAAAGGCTGTAGGATGACTTGGACTGGTTGGTGAATGGGCAAATACTTGGCAGATGCAGTATAATGTCGATAAATGTGAGGTTTTCCACTTTGGTGGCAAAAACAGGAAGGCAGAATATTATCTGAATGGTGACAGATTAGGAAAAGGGAAGGTGCAACGAGACCTGGGTGTCATGGTACATCAGTCAGTGAAAGTTGGCATACAGGTACAGCAGGCGGCAAATGGCATGTTGGTCTTCATAGCGAGAGGAATTGAGTATAGGAGCAGGGAGGTCTTACTGCAATTGTACAGGGCCTTGGTGAGGCCACACCTTGAATATTGTGTACAGTTTTGGTCTCCTAATCTGAGGAGGGACATTCTTGCTATTGAGGGAGTGCAGTGAAGGTTCACCAGACTGATTCCCGGGATGGCAGGACTGACATATGAAGAAAGACTGTATCCACGAGGCTTATATTCACTGGAATTTAGAAGAATGAGAGGGGATGTCAGAGAAACATATAAAATTCTGACGGGATTGGACAGGCTCGATGCAGGAAGAATGTTCCCGATGTTGGGGAATTCCAGAACCAGGGGTCACAGTCTAAGAATAAGGGGTAAGCCATTTAGGACCGAGATGAGGAGAAATTGCTTCACTCAGAGAATTGTGAACCTGTGGAATTCTCTACCACAGAAAGTTGTTGAGGCCAGTTCATTAGATATATTCAAAAGAGAGTTAGATGTGGCTCTTACAGCTCAAGGGGTATGGAGAGAAAGCAGGAATGGGGTACTGAAGTTGCATGATCAGCCATGATCATATTGAATGGTGGTGCAGGCTCGAAGGGCCGAATGGCCTACTCCTGCACCTATTTTCTATTTTCTATGTTTCTATGTTTCTATTGGGAGTGGGCCATGTGGAAGCTGGCACCCATCTTTGGAGATGGAGTGGAGCCGGGTAGGAGCTCAGGTAAGTATATTTGAAAAATCCGATCTTTTTGCATGGTGGCCTGTAGTGGATCTGTTAACTGCTGGTTAGGCCGCATTTACAACTTGATTTTCTGAACTCAGCTGGCGTGGGACCTAATGCTCTTTTCAGGCGCAGACCCCGGATGACTCTTTTGATGCCTATACCAATATGGTGGATGGTGCACTTCTGGCTCAGAACTTGAGCGCAAGCTGCCCGCCTTTCTGGATGCTTTTGTGTCTGTTTTACATCTGTAAAAGGGGCACAGCTTCATTGAATTCCTAGGTCACCGTTCTAAAGTTATTTCATGTTCACGAGCCATAACCTGTCAGCCATTTAACCAGCTCGCTTCCATTTGTAATAAATTTGTATAATTCGCTGGCAACGCTGATGCAGCTCATGCATTTTAAATATCATTATTTATTGGCCGTGCTGGCAGGGGAGCTTTATAACAATAGAATTGATGTACTTCATGGTACTGTGGCAGTAAATCACTGTTCTATATTGTTCAGGAGGTACATTTTCCTCAGGGCACCAAATTTTGTTGCATCAGAAACCTTTAAAAGCTAGCAGTGTCCTCTAACTTATTGAAGGGATTTTGTCTGTAATAGCTGCTGTCAGAATGGGGGGGCGGGGTGGGTGAAACATAGAAACATAGAAACATAAAAAATAGGTGCAGGAGTAGGCCATTCGGCCCTTCGAGCCTGCACCACCATTCAATAAGATCATGGCTGATCATTCACCTCAGTACCCCTTTCCTGCTTTCTCTCCATACCCCTTGATCCCTTTAGCCATAAGGGCCATATCTAACTCCCTCTTGAATATATCCAATGAACTGACATCAACAACTCTCTGCGGTAGGGAATTCCACAGGTTAACAACTCTGAGTGAAGAAGTTTTTCCTCATCTCAGTCCTAAAAGGCTTACCCCTTATCCTTAGACTGTGTCCTTTGGTTATGGACTTCCCCAACATCGGGAACATTCTTCCTGCATCTAACCTGTCCAGTCCCATCAGAATTTTATATGTTTCTATGAGATCCCCTCTCATCCTTCTAAACTCCAGTGAATACAGACCCAATCGATCCAGTCTCTCCTCATATGTCAGTCCTGCCATCCCGGGAATCAGTCTGGTGAACCTTCGCTGCATACCCTCAATAGCAAGAATGTCCTTCCTCAGATTAGGAGACCAAAACTGAACACAATATTCCAGGTGAGGCCTCACCAAGGCCCTGTACAACTGCAGTAAGACCTCCCTGCTCCTATACTCAAATCCCCTAGCTATGAAGGCCAACATACCATTTGCCTTCTTCACCGCCTGCTGTACCTGCATGCCAACTTTCAATGACTGATGTACCATGACACCCAGGTCTTGCTGCACCTCCCCTTTTTCTAATCTGCCGCCATTTAAATAATATTCTGCCTTTGTGTTTTTGCCCCCAAATTGGATAACCTCACATTTATCCACATTATACTGCATCTGCCATGCATTTGCCCACTCACCTAACCTGTCCAAGTCACCCTTCAGCCTCTTAGCATCCTCCTCACAGCTCACACCGCCACCCAGTTTAGTGTCATCTGCAAACTTGGAGATATTACATTCAATTCCTTCATCTAAATCATTGATGTATATTGTAAATAGCTGGGGTCCCAGCACTGAGCCCTGCGGCACCCCACTGGTCACTTCCTGTCATTCTGAAAAGGACCCGTTTATCCCGACTCTCTGCTTCCTGTCTGCCAACCAGTTCTCTATCCACATCAGTACATTACCCTCAATACCATGTGTTTTAATTTTGCACACCAATCTCTTGTGTGGGACCTTGTCAAAAGCCTTTTGAAAATACAAATACACCACATCCACTGGTTCTCCCTTGTCCACTCTACTAGTTACATCCTCAAAAAATTCCAGAAGATTTGTCAAGCATGATTTCCCTTTCATAAATCCATGCTGACTTGGACCGATCCCGTCACTGATTTCCAAATGGGCTGCTATTACATCTTTAATAACTGATTCCAACATTTTCCCCACTACTGATGTCAGGCTAACTAGTCTATAATTCCCTGTTTTCTCTCCCTCCTTTTTTAAAAAGTGGTGTTACATTAGCTACCCTCCAGTCCATAGGAACTGATCCAGAGTCGAGAGACTGTTGGAAAATGATCACCAATGCATCCACTATTTCTAGGGCCACTTCCTTAAGTACTCTGGGATGCAGCCTATCAGGCCCTGGGGATTTATCGGCCTTCAATCCCATCAATTTCCTTAACACAATTTCCTGACTAATAAGGATTTCCTTCAGTTCCTCATTCTCGCTAGACCCTCGGTCCTCTAGTATTTCCGAAAGGTTATCTGTTTCTTCCTTCGTGAAGACAGAACCAAAGTATTTGTTCAACTGGTCTGCCATTTCTTTGTTCCCCAATATAAATTCACCTGAATCTGACTGCAAGGGACCTATGTTTGTCTTCACTAATCTTTTTCTCTTCACATATCTACAGAAGCTTTTGCAGTCAGTTTTTATGTTCCTGGCAAGCTTCCTCTCATACTCTATTTTCCCCCTCTTAATTAAACCCTTTGCCCTCCTCTGCTGAATTCTAAATTTCTCCCAATCCTCAGGTTTGCTGCTTTTTCTGGTCAATTTATATGCCTCTTCCTTGGATTTCACACTATCCTTAATTTCCCTTGTTAGCCACAGTTGAGCCACCTTCCCCATTTTATTTTTACTCCAGACAGGGATGTACAATTGTTGAAGTTCATCCATGTGATCGTTAAACGTTTGCTATTGCCTATCCACCGTCAACCCTCTAAGTATCATTCGCCAGTCTATTCTAGACAATTCACGTCTTGTACCATCAAAGTTACCTTTCCATTAGTTCAGGACCCTAGTCTCTGAATTAACTGTGTCACTCTCCATCTTAACAAAGAATTCTACCATATTATGGTCACTCTTCCCCAAGGGGCCTCGCACAACAAGATTGCTAATTAGTCCTTTCTCATTACACATCACCCAGTCGAGGATGGCTAGCCCTCTAGTTGGTTCCTCGACATATTGGTTTAGAAAACCATCCCTAATCCACTCCAGGGAAGCCTCCTCCACCGTATTGCTACCAGTTTGGTTAGCCCAATCAATATGTCGATTAAAGTCGTCCATGATTACTGCTGTACCTTTATTGCATGCATTCCTAATTTCTTGTTTGATGCTGTCCGCAACCTCACTACTACTGTTTTGTGGTCTGTACACAACGCCCACTAGTGTTTTCTGCCCTTTGGTATTCCGCAGTTCTACCCATACAGATTCCACATCATCCAAGCTAATGTCCTTCCTTACTATTGCGTTAATTTCCTCTTTAACCAGCAATGCCACCCCACCTCCTTTTCTTTTCTGTCTATCCTTCCTGAATGTTGAATACCCCTGGATGTTGAGTTCCTAGCCTTGGTCACCCTGGAGCCATGTCTCTGTGATGCCTATTATATCATATTCATTAATTGCTGCCTGTGCAGGTAATTCATCCACCTTATTACAAATACTCCTCGCATCGAGGCACAGAGCCTTCAGGCTTGTCTTTTTAACACTCTTTCCCCCTTTAGAATGTTGCTGTAATGTGGCCCTTTTTGAGTTTTGCCTTGGGTTTCTCTGCCCTCCACTTTTACTTTTCTTCTTTCTTCTTTTGCTTCTGCTCCCATTCTACTTCCCTCTGTCTCCCTGCATAGGTTCCCATCCCCCTGCCATATTAGTTTAAACCCACCCCAAACAGCACTAGCAAACACTCTCCCTAGGACTATGGTTCTGGTCTTGCCCAGGTGCAGACTGTCCCTTTTGTACTGGACCCAACCTCCCCCAGAACCAGTTCCAATGTCCCAGGAATTTGAATCCCTCCCTTCTTCGCCACTCCTCAAGCCATGTATTCACCTGAGCTATCCTGCGATTCCTACTCTGACTAGCATGTGGCACTGGTAGCAATCCTAAGATTACTACCTTTGAGGTCCTACTTTTAATTTAACTCCTAACTCCCTAAATTCAGCTTGTCGGACCTCATCCCATTTTTTACCTATATCGTTGGTACCTATGTGCACCACGACAACTGGCTGTTCACCCTCCCCCTCCAACATGTCCTGCAGCTGCTCCAAGACATCCTTGATCCTTGCACCAGGGAGGCAACATACCATCCTGGAGTCTCGATTGCGGCTGCAGAAATGTCTATCTATTCCCCTTCAATAGAATCCCCTACCCCTCCGATCTCCCCCATCTCTCTCTCTCTCTTGCTCCCTCCAATCTCTCCCGTCTCTCTCCCTCTCTCTCCCCCTCCGATCTCCCCTGTCTCTCTCTCTCTCTCTCTCTCCCTCTCTCTCTCCCTCCGATCTCCCCCGTCTCTTTCTCTCTCTCTCTCTCTCTCCCTCTGATCCCCCATCTCTCCCCTTTCGATCCAAGCTTCTCCAGGGCCTTGATCCACGGAGCTGCACAAATTGTGGGCCAACATCACACTGCACCATGGGGTACTGCGGGTGGACCTCAGAGCCAGCGCGCATGTTCAAAAGTGGGAGGGTCCGAGTGCGCACAAGCGCAGACGGACACGAAAACTGTAAATAATCACTTCATTAAAACATAGGTGCTGCCACTGGAGTGGAACATTTACAGGCCTCAGAGATTCTGATGGTAATTGAGTATAACAAGTAAATCACAGGCCTTCACGCTCTCAGTCTGAAGAAATACCTTAATTCTATCTTTAAGAGACCAGCGATATGGGAGCCAATGGCTGAAGACCAATCCTAAAGCAGTTGAAATCTGACCCTCCGCCTCAGAAATCAATGTCTCCTCAATCTTCAATAGAAGTTGCATTCAGATAATTCCACAGCAGCAAATGCAATGAGTGCTTCACCCACCAGGAACCCCTTGGGAGGAAAATCGTGAGGTGGACGCAGTCATGATTTCCAAAAGTGCCCCCCCAAGTGTCGTTGCAGAAAACCTGCTCTGCAAGAGCAACTCTGGAATTCTTAACCTGCTAGCTTCTGGTTCCAAGTTATAAGGCAGATAATTCAATGAAAATAACTAGTATACACAACCGAAAGGAGGGGAAAACACACACACGCACACACATGAGGAACAAACCATATTAAAAATCAAACAAACTCTAGGCAAATAGCCATTGAATGTCAGATTAAGAAGCAGATTAGGCATGTGTCTGACTGAGCTACGCCCGGTGCTTGTGGGCAGTGAGGACGGGATACTGGGAAGAGTTCAGGTCCTGAATTTAAAGGAGGGTACAATACTTGCAATACAAAATGGGTAGCTTATTGTACTGCTGAAATACCTCTGGATTCAGATATAGCTGTTCCAAATCAAGCTATCATCCACTTCTGAATTTGTTGTTAAAATAAACAACTATAACACAGCACCAAATCCTTGTGATCTTGCTTTCCAGCTGCAGAATTGTTCCCTTATTGCACATTTTGTGAATCAGCAGGCCCAATTATCACCCTGCAACTTTTGGTATCGAGTAACTGTTTGCAATGGCTAGGCCCATCTTCAGGAGATCAGCTTCAGTGAAGTTTTGCTCTTAATACTCGCTCCCAGCTCTCCGTTATATGGGCAATATTAACAAATTAATGTGCCTGGGGCAGAGCTTCTCACAATGGGAGTAAAGGCAGGGAATTAATGAAAGACAAAAAAGAAAAAAGATGCATTTATATAGCACGACTTGGGGATGTCCCAAAACACTTCACAGCCAAAGAAGTACTTGTGAAATGTAGTCACTGATGTAATATCTGATCTCAGCCTTGAATTCCTGAGCTCACCTCATGTCACCGATAGTGGCTTTTAAAATCTACACTATTACACTAAGGGAGTATTTAGTAGCATCATCACAGTAATATTAAGGGAATATTTAGTAGCACCATCACAGTAATATTAAGGGAATATTTACTAGCACCATCACACAGTAATATTAAGGGAATATTTAGTAGCACCATCACACAGTAATATTAAGGGAATATTTACTAGCACCACCACACAGTAATATTAAGGGAATATTTAGTAGCACCATCACAGTAATATTAAGGGAATATTTAGTAGCACCATCACACAGTAATATTAAGGGAATATTTACTAGCACCACCACACAGTAATATTAAGGGAATATTTAGTAGCATCACCACACAGTAATATTAAGGGGATATTTAGTAGCACCATCACACAGTAATATTAAGGGAATATTTAGTAGCACCATCACACAGTAATATTAAGGGAATATTTAGTAGCACCATCACACAGTAATATTAAGGGAATATTTAGTAGCACCATCACACAGTAATATTAAGGGAATATTTACTAGCACCACCACACAGTAATATTAAGGGAATATTTAGTAGCACCATCACAGTAATATTAAGGGAATATTTAGTAGCACCATCACACAGTAATATTAAGGGAATATTTACTAGCACCACCACACAGTAATATTAAGGGAATATTTAGTAGCATCACCACACAGTAATATTAAGGGAATATTTAGTAGCACCATCACACAGTAATATTAAGGGAATATTTAGTAGCACCATCACACAGTAATATTAAGGGAATATTTAGTAGCACCATCACACAGTAATATTAAGGGAATATTTAGTAGCACCATCACACAGTAATATTAAGGGAATATTTAGTAACACCATCACACAGTAATATTAAGGGAATATTTAGTAGCACCATCACACAGTAATGCTAGGGGGATATAGCAGCACAGTGAAACAATAATACTAAGGGGATATTTAATTGAATCATTACATAGTAATACTGAGCAGATATATAGTAGCACCGTCACACTGTGATACTAAGGGGATACAGTAGCTCCATCACACAATAAGACTAAAGGGATATATAATAGCATAACACAATGATACCAGAAGCATATAAAACAATCTGCTTACCTGCCAATCAGTAGAAACTCTCCCTGTACCCCAAGTCTTCTCATTGCTATAAGCAGGCCTCTCACTGTCATCCCCTCACAGAAGCAGACCACAACTCTCGCCTTAGGCAGCCTTTCCCTTAATTTTCTCAGCAGTCTGTCAAAGGTTTTTTCCCCAGCGTTGCTGTAGATTTTACCTGAGTGCGCAATGCATAGTCCCTCCTGTGCAGCTAACTCCTTGAAAGCCTCCATCCCACTCTCTCCGTAGTTTCCTAAAACACAGATGAGACACTTTTGATGAAGAGTTAATCTGGACTATGATGATGTGGTGTCATGGTATCACCACTGTACACAGTGTCAGTTGTGGCTCAATGGTGGATGTTCAACTCAGAAAGGAATTTAAAGATACGGGCGGAAAGGGGTTACCGCTCAGTCAGGGCGGAGTGGTCGACAATCGGGACATTGCCCTCGTTACTTTATCTGGTGGAGAAGGTTACCGCCCTGCCCGTGTTCCCACCCCATCGGTCACGCGCCGACTCCTTACCGCCCGGTGGCGACCCCTTTCCGCCCACGAGGGAAATGACCCCGCGGGAGCAGAGCCACAGCCGGTTGGTGCCCCCGACAGCTTTTCCCGTCTGGGTGGTGCACCCGCCCTTAAAGGGGAGGGTACACCACCATGGCCGCCTTTTATTTTAATTGTTGGCCGACTCTGAAGTTCAGCGTGGCGCTCATGACACCGCCCGCATTCCATTCCGCTCCTGACCCACTTCTGCCCCACTGCCGCCCGAAACACCGCCCCAACACTTTGAAATTGTAAAAGAGAGCAAAATTGCTGCAATCACCGTCCCATCGACTGGGGCAGTAAATCAACAACTTAATCGCTAAGTGCGGCCTGTTTGGGGCGAAGAGCAATTTTGGCCCATTAATATCTAGTGACTAAACACTGATTCATCACATTGTTATATCCTAGAAATGAATGTTGTGAACGCTTCATATGTTTGTAAAAACATTGCTTTGTGCACTAGTTGATGGCAGTTGTGACAAAAATTCATTACTTTTGTCTTTTTTGGTTAAATCCAGTCAGATTACATAAGCAGTCTACAGTTCAGATTCCTGCACCAAACTTAACTTGATACAATCCGTAACGTTTCATTGGGCCTAATTTTGGCTATGAGTTGCATCAATTTTTTTGGAGTAAGTTGTTTTTTCTGGCATAAGTTAGAAAATGCCATTTTCCTCAAAAAATTTGCTCCAGAGTAAGTCAGTTAGGTATGATTTTTATTAGGTCAGTTTTTTTTTCAAAAGGGGGCGTCCCCAGACACTTAAGTCAGTTTTGGCCATTTATGCCACTTTGGCCAGCAAAAAAGTACTCCAGATCCACTTAGGTTAGCGTATGTGGCCAGCTCTGATAAACCTTGCGGGCAGTTAAGAAAAAGTAGCGCACATTCAACAGACATTAGGGCAAGGATAGGGGAGGGAAGGGAACTGGAGAGGACCTGAATATACAAGCAGCAAATATTAAGGAAAAGCTCAAACCAATAAAATACAATAAAAAAAGAAGTAAATCCTACCTTATCTTTAAAGTCTGCCCAGGAAAGGCAGCCAGCCAGCCTGTGTGTGAGGCCACTCGGCCTGGGATAGGGGAGGGAAGACATACCGGTGAAGTTGCAGCTGCTGGAGCTGCTGAGTGTTTAATTGCGGGGGGTGTGGTGGGGGGGCGTGGGGAGAGAGAGCCCGCCGAGCCACCTGAGAAGGTCTGCACGGATAAGGCAGCGGGCCAGCCTGTGTGTGAGACCATTCGGCCTGGGATAGGGGAGGGAAGTTGCAGCTGTTGGAGCCAAGTTTTCTTTCTATCGCCTGTCTATTGCGCATGCACGCACGTCGGGGCTGGCACCACTGCGCATGCGCGAAGGTGCTGGCAGCGTTTTGGCTTCCGTCCCCCACTTCAACATCGACGCCACGCCAGGACTCCAGGGACTGCACGCAGCGGCCAGGATGGGGCAGGTTTTTGCTGGCGAACGTTTCCAGCACGCAAAGTCGGCACGCTTGAGGTCAGTGCGCTGACAAAACTTGTTGGATAAAATCTAGCCCATTAGGCTGAGGAGAGAAACAATTCGAACATTGAACAGTGCTGTGTGATTGGTTGTGTTGGTACATGACTGACAATTCCTTATAAAACTGAGAGCTAGAATATTCAAAGTCCAGGAAGTGCCAGTAACTCGCTACATGATGTAAAAATGATTTGATTCTCCTTGACCGAGGAGTGTCTAGAGCTAGGGGGCACAGTCTCAGGATAAGGGGTGGGTCATTTAACACCGAGAAGGGCAGAAATTCTTCACTCAGAGAGTTGTGAATCTTTGGAATTCTCTGCCCCAGAGGGCTGTGGATGCTGAGTCTTATATTCAAGGCTGAGATAGATAGATTTTTGGACTCTCGGGGAATCAAGGGATATGGAGATCAGGCAGGAAAGTGGAGTTGAGGTCGATGATCAGCCGTGATCTTATTGACGGCTTGAGGGACCATATGGCCTACTCCTGCTCATGTTCTTATGTTAACCTGAGGCAAATTCCAACTTCCCATTTCTTTAAGAATATCTAACCTTGCTTGAGATTTAGGTAAGCTGTTGGTAAAGCAAACCCTGCCTGGTAATTGATTTTAATTACTGGATTTATCTTGGACCTCCATAAGCTGTTCCAGTCTTCAAAAGCAATGGACTGCAGTTTAAGTTTAAAATTAGTTAATTAAATTTACTGAAAATAAACAAGCTCTTGAATAGCAGTGATAAAATTCACTTACATGTTTACAGTTGGATTCATTCCAACTAACTTGTCAAATAGACAAAATACTAATATTACAATTCTAAGAATTAAGCTGACTCTTTGTAAATTACTTTTAAATAATCCTTTCCTTAAGGAATTTCAAACTGGAATTCCCTCCCTGAATCTCTTCACCTCTATCTCCACCTCATTTCTTTAGCCAAGCATTTGGCCACTGCTCCTAATGCTGAGATGCTGAGTCTCTGAGTATAGTTAAGGCTGAGATAGATAGATTTTTGGAGTCTAGGGGAATCAAGGGATCTGGAGGGAAAATGGAGTTGAGGTAGATGATTAGCCATGATCTTAATAAATGGCGGAGCAGGCTCGAGGGGCCGTATGGCCTACTCCTGCCCCTATTTCTTATGTTCCTATGACTTGGAATGGGGCAGTTGGAAATTAGAAGAGGAAGCAGTTAAGAAATCCAATGGAAAAAGACGATTTAAAATCTCAGGGAAGCATCAGCATTCACACAGAGCATTTAATGTAGAAAAATATTTCCAGGCACTTCACAGAGGTGTAATCAGACAAAAATAGATGCCGAGCCAAAGAAAGGGATATTAGGATGGGTGCCAAATGCTTGGTCAAAGAAGTGAGGTGGACATGGAGGTGAAGAGATTCAGGGAGGGAATTCCAGTTTGAAATTCCTTAAAGAAAGGATTATTTAAAAGTTATTTACAAAGAGTCAGCTTAATTCTTAGAGTTATAATATTAGTATTTTGTCTATTTGACAAGTTAGTTGGAATGAATCCAACTGTAAATATGTAATTGAATTTTATCACTGCTACTCAAGAGCTTGTTTATTTTCAGTAAACTAAATGAACTAATTTTAAACTTAAGATGCAGTCCATTGCTTTTGAAGACTGGAACAGCTTATGGAAGTCCAAGATAAATCCAGTAATTAAAATCAATTACCAGACAGGGTTTGCTTTACCAACAGCTTACCTAAATCTCAAGCAAGGTTAGATACTCTTGAAGAAATGAGAAGTTGGACTCACCTCAGGTTAACATAAGAACATAAGAAATAGGGACAGGAGTAGGCCATAAAATGGCTGATCATCGACCTCAACTCCACTTTCCCGCATGATCTCCTTATCTCTTAATTTCCTCAGAGTCCAAAAATCTATCTATCTCAGCCTTGAATATAAGACTCAACATCCACAGCCCTCTGGGGCAGAGAATTTCAAAGATTCACAACCCTCTGAGTGAAGACGTTTCTCCTCATCTCAGTCCTAAATGGCCGACCCCTTATCCTGAGACTGTGCCCCCTAGTTCTATATGCTCCAGCCAGGGGAAACAACCTCTCAGCATCTACCCTGTCAATCCCCTTCAGAATCTTAAATGTTTCAATGAGATCACCTCTCATTCTTCTAAACTCCAGAGAGTATAGGCCTAATTTACTCAATCTCTCCTCATAGGACAAGCCTCTCATCCCAGGAATCAATCTAGTGAACCCACGTTGCACTGCCTCCAAGTCAAGTATATACATCCTTAGATAAGACCAAAACTGTGCACAATACTGAGGTGTGGTCTCACCAAGGTCCTGTACAATTGTAACAAGTCTTCCTGAGGTCAAAATTACCCACCGCCCGAAATGGGGCGCACCCTCCATTTTTTTAAGTTTGTCTTGCGGCGGAGATGGCGTCGATATTCGTAATTTTGTAGTTCTTTTCCGGTCGGGGCAGATGTTGTGGTAGCTGAGGGGCAGAAGTGCCCTTGCAGTGGGTCACCTGCCCCGACCAGTCAGCGCGTCGCTGATGACAGCATGTCGCAGCACATCACTCCCCTTCAGTTAAAGGGGAGAGACGCTGCAAACTCGCATATTTTTCAGATAGGTTCACTGGGCTACCAGGGAGGGTTTCGGTCGGGCCAGCAGCCTGGCACCCAAGAGGGGTAGCCTGGCCGAACCCGGGGGGGGGTGGGGGCATAATTGTTGGGCCGACCTGGCAGTCGGCCGACAATAAAAAACAAAATGGCGTCGCCGGCAGCGCCCCCTTCCTTTTAATGGCGGCCGTGCCACAGACCAATAAGAAGTGCACCGACACAAAAAGCTGTCGGGGGCACCGGCCGGCAGCAGTGCCACTCCCGCGGGGCAATTCTGTAAAATGGATATTTCCCGCGGGGCGATTTCGAAAAGGGTTTGCCACCGGTCAGTAAGGGGTCGGCCTGTGCAAACCGCGGCGGGAAAAGGTGCGGAGCCGTCCCAGACACCGCTCCGACCCTGAGGAAGAGCAATTTAAAAAATGGCGGGCCTTTCGCGGAGACTCGGCGGCCATTCCGTGCCATGACAAAGAAATGGCAGACCAGTTCAACAAATACTTTGGGTCTGTCTTCATGAAGGAAGACACAAATAACCTTCCGGAAATACTAGGGGTTCGAGGGTCTAGCGAAAAGGAGGAACTGAAGGAAATCCTTATTAGTCAGGAAATTGTGTTAAGGAAATTGATGGGATTGAAGGCCGATAAATCCCCAGGGCCTGATAGGCTGCATCCCAGAGTACTTAAGGAAATAGTCCTAGGAATAGTGGATGCATTAGTGGTCATTTTCCAACATTCTATTGACTCTGGATCAGTTCCTATGGACTGGAGGGTAGCTAATGTAACACCACTTTTTAAAAAAGGAGGGAGAGAAAACAGGGAATTATAGACCAGTTAGCCTGACATCGTTGGTGGGGAAAATGTTGGAATCAATTATTAAAGATGTAATAGCAGCGCATTTGGAAAGCTGTGACAGGTTCAGTCCAAGGCAGCATGGATTTATGAAAGGGAAATCATGCTTGACAAATTTTCTGGAATTTTTTGGGGATGTAACTAGTGGAGTGGACAAGGGAGAACCAGTGGATGTGGTGTATTTGGACTTTCAGAAGGCTTTTGACAAGGTCCCACACAAGAGATTATTGTGCAAAATTAAAGCATATGGTATTGGGGGTAATGTATTGACGTGGATAGAGAACTGGTTGACAGACAGGCAGCAGAGAGTCGGGATAACCGGGTCCTTTTCAGGATGGCAGGCAGTGACTAGTGGAGTGCCGCAGGGCTCAGTGCTGGGACCCCAGCTATTTACAATATACATTAATGATTTAGATGAAGGAATTGAATGTAATATCTCCAAGTTTGCAGATGACACTAAGCTGGTTGGCGGTGTGAGCTGTGAGGCTGCAGGGTGGCTTGGACAGGTTAGGTGAGTGGGCTATTGCATGGCAGATGCAGTATAATGTGGATAAATGTGAGGTTATCCACTTTGATGGCAAAAACAGGAAGACAGGATATTATCTGAATGGTGACAGATTAGGAAAAGGGGAGGTGCAACGAGACCTGGGTGTCATGGTACATCAGTCATTGAAGTTTGGCATGCAAGTACAGCAGGCGGTGAAGAAGGCAAATGGTATGTTGGCCTTCATAGCTAGAGGATTTGAGTACAGGAGCAGGGAGGCCTTACTGCAGTTGTGCAGTGCCTTGGTGAGTCTTCACCTGGAATATTGTGTTCCGTTTTGGTCTCCTAATCTGAGGAAGGACGTTCTTGCTATTGAGGGAGTACAGTGAAGGTTCTCCAGATTGATTCCCGGGATGGCAGGACTGACATGAGGAGAGACTGGATCAACTAGGCTTGTATCCACTGGAGTTTAGAAGAATGAGAGGGGATCTCATAGAACCATATACAATTCTGACGGGATTGGACAGGTTAGAGGCAGGAAGAATGTTCCCATTGCTGGGGAGTTCCAGAACCAGAGGTCACAATCTAAGAATAAAGGGTAAGCCATTTAGGACCGAGATGAGGAGAAACTTCTTCACTCAGAGAGTGGTTAACCTGTGGAATTCTCTACCGCAGAAAGTTGTTGAGGCCAGTTCATTAAATATATTCAAAAGGGAGTTAGATATGGTCCTTACGGCCAAAGGGATCAAGGGGTATGGAGAGAAAGCAGGAAAGGGATATTGAGGTTGAATGGATCAGCCATGATTTTATTGAATGGTGGTGCAGGCTCGAAGGGCCGAATGGCCTACTCCTGCACCTAATTTCTATGTTTCTATGTTTCGCCGCTTTCCGGCGACCAGAGGCCTTATCGGGAGGGGCAATTTCGCCCCCCCCCCCCCCCCCACTAACCCTTATACTCCAAACCCTTGCAATAAAGGCCAACATGCCATTTGCCTTCTTTATTGCATGCTAGCTTTCTGTGTGTCTTGCACAAGGAAACCCAAATCTCTCTGAACACCAACATTTAAAAGTTTCTCACCATTTAAAAAATATTCTGTTTTTCTATTCTTCTTACCAAAGTGAATAACCTCACATTTACCTACATTATACTCCATCTGCCACCTTACTGCCCACTCACTTAGTCTATCGATATCCCTTCGTTGACTCGTTGTGTTGGGATTTGCCCTGAAATAACCACGGGTAAAGAGATTAGAAGTGGCCCAAAATTCTAACAGCAGTTCTTCAACCATTTATTATTTTAAATTGGTAAATACCTCCGCTAAAATAGAAAGAGAAAATAATGGGATACGTAGGCTGTGAGTATCAGCAACAGGCATTGCGAGGCTGATATTCTGAAATACCAGTTGGCATTCTCAATCTGGGCTGATTTGTACTGTAGATTTGTGCACATTTGCGACAGCGTTCATATGGCCACATTCAATTGATTTACGAATTTCAATGGGCAAAGTACCCTCATATTACCTGCTGTTGTGATTCAAACACATGCCTCAGTGGAGGAAGGATTGTGATTTGACATACCCCACTCGTCATGTAGCTCCTTCGGCTCTGCTGAACAATTCTGATATAAGGAGAATGCAGCACTCCTGTGTAACGACGTAATTCAGTTTCAATTTCATATTCGAGGAAAAGGGAAGTAATAATCACAGATACACACGCGCACAAGCAAATTAGCCTCTCCTTTAGTCTTTTGTGCACAATCCAATTACAATTTATAAACCATGAAGGAAGTTGTAGTAGACTGCGGGTGATGATTTATCAAAGCTAATCACTGATGGATAGATTCAGTAAACCTGAGTCTGAACATGAAATGAAAATCTGTCTTTACAGGAACATAGGAACAGAGGATCAGGAGGAGCCATTCAGCCTCTCGAGGCTGTTCCGCCACTCAATTAGATTATAGTTAATCTGTATCTTCACTGCACCTACTCACCTTAGTTCCGTAACCCTTAACAACCTTGCATAACAAAGATCTATCGATCTCAGTCTTTAAATTTTCAATGGAGCCAGCCTCGACAGCTTTTTGGGGGACAGAGTTTCAGATTTATGCTATCTTTTGTGTGAAGAAGTGCTTCTTGAGATTACCCCTAAATGACTTACCTCTAATTTTAAGGTTATGCCACCCCCCCCCCCTCCCCACCTGTGCTGGACACCCCACAATAGGAAATAATTTCAATTTACACTATCAACTCCTTTAATCATCTTAAAAATCTCAATTACATCACCCCATTAATCTTCTACATGCAAGGGAATAAAAGTTTATGCAACCTGTCCTCATAAATTAACCATTTGAACCCAGGTATTTTTCTGGTGAATCTGCACTACACCCCTTCCAAAGCCAATATAGCGTCCTGAGCTGTGATGCCTAGAACTGAATGCAGTATTCGAAACAGGGTCTTACCAGAGCTTTATATAGCTGTAACATAACTTCCTCCCCTTTGTATTCCAGCAACCTTGAGATAAAGGCCAACATTCCATTAGTCTTATTATTTATCTTTAGTACCTGTCTTTTAGTGATTTCTGTACTTGGACCCCTAAATCTCTGCTCGTCCACAGTTCCAAGCTTCTCTCCACTTAGAAATACTCTGATTTATCTTTCTTAGGTCCAAAGTGGATGACCTCGTACTTTCCCACATTCAAATCCATCCACCACAGTTTTCTCCATTCATTTAATCTATCAATGTCCCTTTGCAACTTTCTGCTGTCAACACACAATTTACTGTGCCACTTAATTTAGCGTCATCTGCAAATTTTGATATACAGCTCTCTATTCCTTCATCTCATTTATTTATAAATATAATGAAAAGCTGAGGCCGCAGTACAGATCCCTGGGGGACACCACTAGTCATATCCTGCTAATTTGAGTATATAAGAACATAAGAATTAGGAGCAGGAGAAGGCCATACAGCCTTTTGAGCCTGCTCCGCCATTTAATGAGATCATGGCTGATCTTCTACCTCAACTCCACTTTCCCACCCAATCCCCATAGCCCTTGATTCCTCTGGGGTCCAAAAATCTATCTATCAAGGTTCACCAATCATCAGTCACATTACAGTCTTTAATCTTTCGAGGTTGATTGTGGTAAAATACCAGTAATTTTGATCACAACGTTGTATGTCCTTATCAATCTGGTGCCAATTTAATGATACAGCATCCATCAGTTCTGTCGTGTATGTTGTGGACAGTAAAGATGAGTTGCTTTTCTCGGACATTATCAAATCTAACTGAGTGCACAGCTGCTCTTCTGACAACGAGTCCTGAGCTCTGGTCTTTTGCAGAACACTTTTCCTTCCAGAGCCGGATATACGCAACGATTCAGCATCCACAGCACTTTGGGGTAGAGAATTCCAAAAATTCACAACCCTCTGAGTGAAGAAATTCCTCCTTATCTCAGTCTTAAAATGCTGACCCCTTAACCTGAGACTATGCCCCCTAGCTCTAGACTCTCCAGCCAGAGGAAACAACCTCTCAACATCTACCCTGTCAATCCCCCTCAGAATTTTATATATTTCAATTAGATCACCTCTCATTCTTCTAAACTCCAGGGAGTATAGGCCCAATCTACTCAATCTCTCCTCATAGGACAACCCTCTCATCCCAGGAATCAATCTAGTGAACCTCCGTTGCACTGCCTCCAAGGCAAGTATATCCTTCCTTAAATAAGGAGACCAAAGATGTGGTCTCACCAGAGCCCTGTGTAATTGTAGCAAGACTTCCTTGCTCCTGTACTCCAACTGTCTAGAAATAAACACCAACATTCCACTTGCCTTCTTAAGTACTTGCTGCACCTGCATGCTACTCCTTTTTGTTTCTTGTACTCGGAGTACATACCCATAATCCCTACTCTCCGTCTCCTACCTCCGAACCAATTCCCTACCCAAGCCAATAGGTTGCCTCCATTTCCACGTACTCTCATTTGTGTTAACAGTCTGTTTTGTGGAACCTTGTTGAATGTCTTCTGGAAGTCCATATAAATAACATCCATAGACACTCCCTTATCTGGCACGTTTGTTACTTCCTCAAAAAATGCAGCTAGGTTCATTAGCCCTGATTTACCCTTTACAATCCATGCTGGCTCTCTCTGATCAGCTCATAGTTGTCCAAATGCTCAGTCACTCTATTCCTAATAACAGTTTCTAGTAACGTCCCCACAACTGAAATTAAACTAAAAGGCTTATTATTTCCTCGTTTATCTCTCCTACCCTTCTTAAATAATGGAGTGTCACTGGCAATTTTCCAATCCAAGGAGACAATTCCTGAATCAATAGCATCTTGGAAGATCAGTATTATGTACGTTATTAACCAACATTTCAGAACATAATGATCTACCCATCTAATGGATGGAGCCGGTCGGTTTTAGTAATGACTGATGAAAATGTTTTAAAGGAAATCTGTGTGCATTGGAAATCGAAAATAAAAACAGAAAATACAGCAAATATGTCGGCTGTCCAACAGGGTCTAAAAAGAGAAAAGACAGGTTAATATTTTGTGCTGAGATGCTGTCGGAATTCAGGCACCCCATCTTTAATTCATTTATGAGGTTGAAGCACCTCACTACCGTCATGTGATCTGTTACCACAGTATAGATTTATGTCTTTACTGCCTGGGGAGGGAGGCGGGTGTGTTGGACAATGGGTGGGGTGTAATCTGGCGGGGTAGATCTCCTGCACTTTACAGTATGAAAATCAGGTGGGTTCTGTAAAAGGCAGGCAATGTGTTCTGTCCAGTGACCACCCAGGGGGGTGTCTACTGCCTTAGAGTAAGCACTAACCTGTAATGTTAAAGCACAGGGTTTCTTATGTGCTAAACACCAGTAGCAGCAAGTTATAGACAGAAATAAGCAATCCTTACAACCTATGGATCAGAGCAAAGTTCTGTAATTTTACCACATCCAGTAAAGAATGGTGATGGACAACTGAGCAACTAATGCTCTATTAACATTCCCATCTTTAAACGTGTCGTGCCAAGCCCATCTATGCCTAGGCAGACAAATACCAGACAATAACCATCTCCAACAAGGCTAAACCATCTCCCCTGACCTTCAACAGTATCCCCATCACCAAGTTTCACCACCATCAACATCTTGGGGGTCACAAATTACCAGAGGCTTAACTAGGCCAGCCACGTCAACACTGTGGCTACAAGAACAAGGCAGAGGATGGGTATCTGCAACAAATGCTTCACTTCCTGACTTCTTGAAACCTCTTCACCATCTGCAAGGCTCAAGTTATGATTGTAATGGAATACTCATCATTCGCCTGGATGGGTGCGACTGCAACTCAAGAAGCTCAAGGGAAGAGCCATTTGCTTAGTCAGGGCCCCTGTCACCGAACTAGATATCCATTCCCTCTATCATTGGCAGCCAATGTCTGCAGTATTTATTATCTACAGGATGCACTGCAGTAACTCACAAAGGTTATTTCAACAGCACATCCCAACCCCACAACCTCGACCAGTGAGAAGGACAAGAGCAGCAACAGTGTAGGAACATCATTACCTCTGAGTCACACAACATCCTGACTTGGACACATAATCGGCATTCTTTCATGATCTCTGGGTCAAAATCCAGGAAAGCCCTCCCCCGCGTGAAGATGTGAGCATTATTAGTGCAAGGACTGCAGCAGTTCAAGAAGCGCCCACCACCACCTTCTCAGGGCAACCAGTAATAGGCAATACATTTGGCATTGCCAGTGGCCAAATCGCAGAAAGATATCACAAAATGTGTAGACTACAGGTGAAGTGGGGTTAAGGAGTAGGGGATTGGACCATGCTATGCAGATGAAATTCAGTCTGTGGGAGTACCTTCACCATACGGACTGCAACGGTTCAAGAAGAAGGCCCATCACCACCTTCTCAAGGGCAACGAGGGATGGGCAATCAATGCTGGCCTTGTCAGCGACACCACATCCCAAAAACGAATTTTAAAAAGTTCTGATTTTAAAGTCATACATTCTATTCTTATATATTATTTGCATTTTAAATTCCTATGTCCACACCAATAATGGATAGCCAATGTAAATTAATCACACTGTAATTCCACTCTTTTACCATGGGGGGCTCGACAATGCCTCCACTGGTAGAAGTGTGTAATTACAGCATTATACATTTACATCGTTTCATTATGAATGTGAACATAGAAGTTTATAACGGCACAAGTTGACTAGAAGTGCAGACTGATTTAAGATTTTTAATATGTTATATAGATCAATTAAATACTGGGGATTCAATTACAGGACAACTGACATACCAGAATTAGTTCAAATTGAGTTTTCATTTAAATAGAAGATAATTGATAGTGTAAAAATAAATGTTAGACACCCACATGAGAAATGCCTGTTCATTAGGCAGTAGCTGTCGAAATGTTTGAGTTTTAAATGAATCTAAATTGCATTAAATCAGTGTGCACAACTGAATTTGTAGCTCACGGGGAAGATTATGGGCCTGAAATTGATGGCCTTACCACCCACTGCCACACACTGCCGCCCACTGCTGCCCACTGCCACCCAGGGCCGCTGACTGCCACCCACTGCCACCCACAGCTGCCCATTGCCACCCACTGCTGCCGACTGCCACCCACTGCCATCCAGGGCCGCCAACTGCCACCCACGGCCGCCAACTGCCGCCCATTGCCAGCCACTGCTGCCGATTGCCACCCACTGCTGCCGACTGCTGCCGACTGCCACCCACTGCCACCCACTGCTGCCCATTGCCACCCACTGCTGCCCATTGCCGCCGACATTCCTCTTGAAGTTGCGCCAGTGCCAGTTTCGATTTGGTGTGGAGCGGGCGGGAGGGGAGAACCGCCGGGAACCGCCCGCTGACGTCGGTGGACAGCCGAGTGGTGCAACTCGCCTCTCGCCCTCCGAGTTGCAATATTGGTGCGGGCGGGAGTCGGCGCCAGAATGGGGAAGGACCGCTGGCTGGAGGCTGTTCTATCCCCGATGGTGAGCATGAAGAGCTGAAAAAAAAGGTTAGTAAACATTTTTAAAAATTTTTCTTTGCAGCGACTTACCTGGATGGGGTCCCCTGAAGGTGTTCCGATGTTTTTTTTTAATGATTTTCCTTTTCGGGTCTTCGACCCTCCATGGGCCCGACTCCATCCTCAGTGCACTTGGGTGGCAAGTGCCTCTGCCAATGAGATTGGGAGCTCCTACCGGCTGCTGCCCAGATTGATGGCGTAAGTCGCTCTTTTGCCACCCGCCGCCCTTGACCCTGCCCAGAGTACCGTCAGGCACCTCGGCGGCCATCGGCGGTCCTTTGGGCGGCACTTGGGTGGGCGGGGGCCTTCACCAATTTTGGCCCCTATATGTTGAAGCCTGACAATTACCCATCACTTGAACTTGTAAAGCCCGATGCTGAATTAATCAACTTCACTAGTTGTGCACTGTTTGAGGGGCAAAATTGTGCTGAGATTGTACAGAATTTTTATGTTGGATTCTCCGCCCTCTTCCAAGCAGCAATGCAGAATAATAGAATGATGCAGCACAGAAGGGGGCCATTTGGTCCATTGTGCCTCTGCTGGCTCTTTGAAAGAGCTCTCTAATTAGTCCCACTTCCCCGCTTCTCGCTACAAATTTTTATTTTCAAGTATACATTGAATTCCCTTTTGAAATATACTATTGCATGTGCTTCTACCACCTTGTCAGGCAGTGCGTTTCAGGACATTCTTGCTATTGAGGGAGTGCAGCGAAGGTTCACCAGACTGATTCCCGGGATGACAGGACTGACATATGAAGAAAGACTAGATTGACTAGGCTTGTATTCACTGGAATTTAAAAGAATGAGAGGGGATGTCATAGAAACATATAAAATTCTGATGGGATTGGACAGGTTAGAGGCAGGAAGAATGTTCCCGATGCTGGTGAAGTCCAGAACCAGGGGTCACAGTCTAAGGATAAGGGGTAAGCCATTTAGGACCGAGATGAGGGGAAACCTCTTCACTCAGAGAGTTGTGGGCATGTGGAATTCTCTACCACAGAGAGTTGAGGCCAGTTCCTTAGATATATTCAAAAGGGAGTTAGATGTGGCCCTTACGGCTAAAGGGATCAAAGGGTATGGAGAGAAAGCAGGAATGGGGTACTGAAATGCATAATCAGCATAATCATATTGAATGGTGGTGCAGGCTCGAAGGGCCGAATGGCCTGCTCCTGCACCTATTTTCTATGTTTATATGTCATAACAAGTTGCTACTTTAAAAAGTCCTCCTCATCTCCCCTCAGGTTCTTTTGAGAATAATCTTAAATCTGTGTCCTCTGGTTACCGACCCACCAGAGTGGAAGATGGCAGCCTTCTTGCGGTCCCGCTCTAAGTGAGAAATCATGACTAGCGCCCTCAATCCGCTGATCTCCCGTTTTCAAAGCAACCAACCCACCTGCGAGTGGAAAAAGTTATTTTCCCCATTTACTACATCAAAACCCTTCATAATAATTTTAAACACTGCCATTAAATCTCCCTGTCACATAGTGAGAGAGGGACGATATGTAAGCCATAGGTTGTGGGGAGCCATGTATCTGATATAGGGATACAACTTTAAGAAGTTATATAAAAGGCGGTAAAGCTTTAAGGAATCTTTGAACTTAATTGTCTTTAATCAAGAACAACTCCCAGCCTGTAAGAATAAAAGGCATGGTTCAGTTGTGAATAGGAAGGAACTGAGAGTGAGAAGGCGTAGGCTGGAAAACACAGCCTCAGTTTCCACATGTACGCTGATGACACTCAGCTCGACCTCACCATCACCTCTCTCGACCCTTTCATGGTCTCTAATTTGTCAGACTGCTTATCCGACATCCAGTACTGGATGAGCAGAAATTTTCTCAAATTAAATATTGCGAGGACCAAAGCCATTGGGGGAGAAATTGGCCTGATCTGCACCTCCCGTAAGCACCTGCATGGGCGGTAACAGGGGCTGAGGGGTTACTATGGCTTTGGTCCCCACCACAAATTGGCCATCCCTCTCTCTAGCAACTGTCTGAGGGCTGAATCAGACTGTTCATAATCTTGGTGTCGTATTTGACTCTGAGCTGAGCTTTCAACCATCCATCACTAAGATCGCCTGTTTACACCTCTGTAACATCGCCCGTCTCCGCCCCTGCCTCAGCTCATCTGCTGCTGAAACCCTCATCCATGCCTTTGTTACTTCTGGACTTGACTAATCCAACGTTTTCCTGGCCGGTGTCCCATTTTCCACCCTAATAAGCTTGAGCTCATCCAAAACTCTGTTTGTGTCCTAGAAACATAGAAACATAGAAACTAGGTGCAGGAGTAGGCCATTCGGCCCTTCTAGCCTGCACCGCCATTCAATGAGTTCATGGCTGAACATGCAACTTCAGTACCCCATTCCTGCTTTCTCACCATACCCCTTGATTCCCCTAGTGGTAAGGACTTCATCTAACTCCTTTTTGAATATATTTAGTGAATTGGCCTCAACAACTTTCTGTGGTAGAGAATTCCACAGGTTCACCACTCTCTGGGTGAAGAAATTCCTCCTCATCTCGGTCCTAAATGGCTTTCCCCTTATCCTTAGACTGTGTCCCCTGGTTCTGGACTTCCCCAACATTGGGAACATTCTTCCTGCATCTAACCTGTCTAACCCCGTCAGAATTTTAAACGTTTCTATGAGGTCCCCTCTCATTCTTCTGAACTCCAGTGAATACAAGCCCAGTTGATCCAGTCTTTTTTGATAGGTCAGTCCCACCATCCCGGGAATCAGTCTGGTGAACCTTCACTGCACTCCCTCAATAGCAAGAATGTCCTTCCTCAGGTTAGGAGACCAAAACTGTACACAATACTCCAGGTGTGGCCTCACCAAGGCCCTGTACAATTGTAGCAACACCTCCCTGCCCCTGTACTCAAATCCCCTCGCTATGAAGGCCAACATGCCATTTGCTTTCTTAACCGCCTGCTGTACCTGCATGCCAACCTTCAATGACTGATGTACCATGACACCCAGGTCTCTTTGCACCTCCCCTTTTCCTAATCTGTCACCATTCAGATAATAGTCTGTCTCTCTGTTTTTACCACCAAAGTGGATAACCTCACATTTATCCACATTATACTTCATCTGCCATGCATTTGCCCACTCACCTAACCTATCCAAGTCGCTCTGCAGCCTCATAGCATCCTCCTCGCAGCTCACACTGCCACCCAACTTAGTGTCATCCGCAAATTTGGAGATACTACATTTAATCCCCTCGTCTAAATCATTAACGTACAGTGTAAACAGCTGGGGCCCCAGCACAGAACCTTGCGGTACCCCACTAGTCACTGCCTGCCATTCTGAAAAGTCCCCATTTACTCCTACTCTTTGCTTCCTGTCTGACAACCAGTTCTCAATCCATGTCAGCACACTACCCCCAATCCCATGTGCTTTAACTTTGCACATTAATTTCTTGTGTGGGACCTTGTCGAAAGCCTTCTGAAAGTCCAAATATACCACATCAACTGGTTCTCCCTTGTCCACTCTACTGGAAACATCCTCAAAAAATTCCAGAAGATTTGTCAAGCATGATTTCCCTTTCACAAATCCATGCTGACTTGGACCTATCATATTACCTCTTTCCAAATGCACTGCTATGACATCCTTAATAATTGATTCCATCATTTTACCCACTACCGATGTCAGGCTGACCGGTCTATAATTCCCTGTTTTCTCTCTCCCTCCTTTTTTAAAAAGTGGGGTTACATTGGCTACCCTCCACTCCATAGGAACTGATCCAGAGTCAATGGAATGTTGGAAAATGACTGTCAATGCATCCACTATTTCCAAGGCCACCTCCTTAAGTACTCTGGGATGCAGTCCATCGGGCCCTGGGGATTTATCAGCCTTCAATCCCATCAATTTCCCCAACACAATTTCCCGACTAATAAGGATTTCCCTCAGTTCCTCCTCCTTACTAGACCCTCCGACCCCTTTTATATCCGGAAAGTTGTTTGTGTCCTCCTCAGTGAATACCGAACCAAAGTACTTGTTCAATTGGTCCGCCATTTCTTTGTTCCCCGTTATGACTTCCCCTGATTCTGACTGCAGGGGACCTACGTTTGTCTTTACTAACCTTTTTCTCTTTACATATCTATAGAAACTTTTGCAATCCGTCTTAATGTTCCCTGCAAGCTTCTTCTCGTACTCCATTTTCCCTAACTCACTCCAAGTTCCGTTCACCCATTACCCCTGTGCTTGCTGACCTAAATTTCCGGTCCAGCAACGCCTCAATTTTAAAATTCTCATCTTCGTTTACAAATCCCTCCAATAACTCACCCCTCCCTATCTCGGTCACCTACTTCAGCCCTACAAGTCTTCGAGATGCAGAATAATTTGCTATCATTCTTTAATTTGCACTATTTTAAATACTGACTCACAAGATTATAACAAAAGCTCATTATAGTTCAAAGCAATTCCATTAGAAATGGTTTCTGCGCCTTCCAAATACAGGATCTCCGCTTTGAAGTTCAGCAGCTCCTGAAGTCACACTTACTAAAGACAGCTCGCCCACTACTAAACCATCTGTGAAACAGACAACTTTATTTTGCTGTTTGACGATGATGACTTAAAAACAAATTTGGCTTATTCAACACCTTGGATCAGGCATCTTTCAGTCAACTTTCATGTGATTTGCTCACACTCACACATCGCACACACTCACACACATCACACACACTGACACACACACACACAATCACACACACACTGTTATGTATGTAAACATTACCAATGTGTAAGACTTGCCATCAGGGGGCGCACCTGTGGGAGACCCACGGGGCACCTGCACACCCTGGGCAAGCAGGCAATCTACCATGCTGCTTCCGCACTCTGGAGTTACATTAAAGAGACAAAAGTCATAACAGTTTGAGCTTAAGATATACAGAATTGTGGAGTTATTCTGAACGTAACAATTGGCAACAAGTAACAGATTACGAACTTTCACGCGGTTATGGCTGCCTTGGTATTCTTGAGAGATTTGTTGAGGGTGATGATTGGGAAGCCTTCGTTGAGCGTCTTGACCAGTACTTCGTGGCCAACGAGCTGGAAAAGGAAGAAACTGCGGTCAAGTGCAGGTCGATTCTCCTCACCGTTTGTGGGTCCACGATATATGGCCTCATCAAATATCTGCTAGAACCGACGAAACCAACGGAGAAGACATATGAAGAATTATGTATGCTGGTTCGGGAACACTTCAAGCCAAAGGAGAGCATCTTGATGGCCAGGTATCGCTTTTATACATACCATCGCTCCGAGGGCCAGGGCGTGGCGAGCTATGTCGCGGGACCGTGCGTATTTGTTGGATTTTTGGGAGAAGTGTTGTGGGACTTTTTCGTGCTTGGAATCGGCCACGAGGTCATTCTTCGCAAACTGCTGTCTGCTGAATCCCTCGAACTGAGCAAGGCCATCACGATAGGCCAAGCTTTTGTGTCTACGAACAACAACACTAAACATAGAAACACAGAAACATAGAAAATAGGTGCAGGAGTAGGCCATTCGGCCCTTCGAGCCTGCACCATCATTCAATAAGATCATGGCTGATCATTTCCTCAGTACCCCTTTCCTGCTTTCTCTTCATACCCTTTGATCCCCTTAGCCGTAAGGGCCATATCTAACTTCCTCTTGAATATATCCAATGAACTGGCATCAACAACTCTCTGCGGCAGGGAATTCCACAGGTTAACAACTCTCTGAGTGAAGAAGTTTCTCCTCATCTCAGTCCTAAATGGCCTCCCCCTTATCATAAGACTGTGTCCCCTGGTTCTGGACTTCCCCAACATCGGGAACATTCTTCCCGCATCTAAATTGTCCAGTCCCGTCAGAATCTTATATGTTTCTATGAGATCCCCTCTCATCCTTCTAAACTCCAGTGTATAAAGGCCCAGTTGATCCAGTCTCTCCTCATATGTCAGTCCAGCCATCCCGGGAGTCAGTCTGGTGAACCTTCGTTGCACTCCCTCAAAAGCAAGAACGTCCTTCCTCAGATTTAGAGACCAAAACTGAACACAATATTCCAGATGAGGCCTCACCAAGGCCCTATACAACTGCAGTAAGACTTTCCTGCTCCTATACTCAAATCCCCTAGCTATGAAGGCCAACAGGCCACTTGCCTTCTTCACTGCCTGCTGTACCTGTATGCCAACTTTCAATGACTGATGAACCATGACACCTAGGTCTTGTTGCACCTCCCCTTTTCCTAATCTACCGCCATTCAGATAATATTCCGCATTCGTTTTTTTGCCCCCAAAGTGGATAACCTCACATTTATCCACATTATACTGCATCTGCCATGCATTTGCCCACTCACTAAACAGATATAATTGCAGCATCGAAACTCACCGGAAAGTACTGTGCATAAAATAGCGCCTTCAGCAGGCAGAACTGTACATGGCAGGGCCTACACGCCCACAGAGGCCAGGGCTAAGATGACTGAGTCCGCCGTGGGGCGTGAATGCAAATCCATTGGCACCACGTTGGCGCTTTGGGGGTAATCATCGAACCTATCAATGTCGATTCAAGCACTATGTGTGCAAGGGCTGTGGAACAATGGGGCACCTCCAGCGAATGTGCAGACTTGCTCCGACTTACCACGTGGCAGAGTCGGCAAAAGATGACTGATCCAGCACGAATCACGCTGAACGAGTAAGAGAGGCAACTAAACCCGAGGCTGAAGAGGAAGTGTATGGGGTACACACCTTCACCACCAAAAGCCCTCCGATAATGTTAAAAGTCAAATTAAATGGCATTCCAGTTTCCATGGAATTGGACATGGGGGCAAGTCAGTCAATTATGAACCAGAAGGCTTTTCAGAAACTGTGGGGCCACAAGGCACAAAGGCCAAAACTAAGCCTGATCCACACCAAAGAGTTCATACCAGTCATTGGCAGTGCGGCAGTGAAGGTATCGTACGATGGAGCTGTGCATGATTTACCACTATGGATTGTACCAGGCGATGGCCTGGAAAGATCCGATGGAACTGGGACGACATCAAAGCACTGTCTTCGGAGGATGACGCCTCCTGCACCCAAGTGCTAAACAAATTCCCATCGTTATTCAAGCCAGGCATCGGCAACTTCACAGGCGCCAAAGTGCAGATCCGTCTCGTCCCTGATGCACAACCCGTTCATCACAAGGCCCGAGCGGTTCCATACATGATGCGAGAGAAAGTCGAAATCGAGCTGGACAGACTTCAATGAGGGGATCATATCGCCAGTCGAGTTTAACGAGTGGGCCAGTCCAATTGTTCCGGTGTTGAAAAGCGACGGCATGGTCAGAATCTGCGGGGACTACAAGGTAATGATCAAACGAGTCTCATTACAGGACCAGTCGGACCAAAGCGGATGCCCTGTTTGCAATGCTAGCAGGGGGGAAGTCGTTCACCAAGCTGGATCTAACCTCTGCTTACATGACACAGGAGCTGGCTGAATCTTCAAAAAAATTGATGTGCATCAACACGCACAGAGGACTGTTTATATACCACAGATGGCCCTTTGTGATTCGCTCGGCTGCGGCCATCTTCGAGAGGAACATGGAGAGTCTGCTGAAATCGGTCTCGCGCACCGTGGTGTTTCAAGACAACATCCTGATCACTGGTCACAACACCACCGAACACTTGCACAACCTGAAAGAGGTTTTAACGCGACTGGACAGAGTGGGACTCAGGCTGAAATGCTCCAAGTGTGTTTTCCTGGCACCAGAGGTCGAATTTCTGGGGAGAAAGATTGTGGCAGATGGCATCAGACCCACGGACTCCAAGATGGAAGTCATCAAGAATGCACCCGGACCACAGAATGTGACGGAGCTGCCTTCATTCCTGGGACTCCTCAACTATTTTGATAACTTTCTACCAGGGTTGAGCACTTTGCTGGAACCATTGCATTTATTGTTACGCAAGGGTAACAACTGGGTTTGGGCTAAATCTCAAGAGACAGCCTTTAACAAAGCCAGAAATCTACTATTTTCTAACGTTACTGTATTGTATGGCCCGTGTAAACGTTTAGTACTAGCTTGCGATGCATCTTCGTATGGGGTCGGTTGTGTGTTACAGCAAGCCAATGTGTCAGGCAAACTGCAACCGGTTGCATATGCATCCAGAAGCTTATCTAAGGCTGAAAGAGCCTACAGTATGGTTGAGAAAGAAGCATTAGCATGTGTATACGGGGTTAAGAAAATGTACCAATACCTATTTGGACTCCGGTTCGAGCTCGAAACCAACCACAAGCCGCTCATTTTGTTGTTCTCAGAAAGCAAAGGTACCACACACACAGCACACACACAGCACACACTCACACACACACACAGCCACACACATACACAGACACACACACACACATCACACAGACAAACACACACACAGTCACACATACATCACACACACACTCACACATCACACACACTCACAAACACTCACACAAACACAAACACTCACATGCACTCACACACACATACACACACATGCACACACACTCATACACAGTCGCACACTCACACACACACACACATCACACATACAGCACACACACACACACACTCACACACACACGTACTCACACACACACACTCACACACACACATACACTCACACATACTCAGACACACTCACTCACACATACACAGACACACACACACACATCACACAGACTCACAAACACTCACACAAACACTTACATGCACTCATACACACACATGCACACTCACACAGTCACACATGCACAATCACACACACACATACACTCACACATACACTCACACACACACACACTCCTTCTTAGGCAGTCCCTCGGAGTTGAGGATGACTTGCTTCCATGCTAAAAATGAGTTCTCAAGTGACTGAAGAGTCTAATGCGGAACCTATTGGGCTAGATTTTCCACTTTTGTGCAGATTGCCCAAAAATAGGCATTATTTCTGGCGAGTGGAGGTAAATATGGGTTTTCAGATCGCCGGATTATCGACCATTTTAAACCACCCCCACCCCCCTCCCCCAGTTTCCATTTTTTTAAAATAGGCGTTACCGCGAGCGATCTGAAATGGGTGTTAGTGGTAAATCTTTCTGACCTTCTGCTGTAGAATGTCGCCGTCCTTAGCAACGGCATGGCAATGCTCGTTTCCCGTGATTCAGGAGGTCAGGGTTCATCAGTACATACGCAGAAGAGGAGACAGAGAGAGAGGGAGCAAAGAGGGACTGAAAGCGTGTGTGGGTGTGGTATGTGCTTGTTTGGCAGTTGTGGGAGGCAGGAGGGAGATTTACCAGCAGCAAAAAGCCTACTAAGCACCAAGAACGTAGTTGACACCGAGGTTTTGTCCAACAAATGATATGGAAGGGATGGAGTAGGCCCTGGAGCTGTTAGCCAGGAACACTGATGGCAGAGGGCTCCCAGGTGTCCCAGAGCGCAGCACTGCACCCCAAGGTGCCGCACCCCCTTTGCCAACGACACATGAGAGCCAGGAGAAGATCTTGCTTATGGCTCAGAACACATTCTCACCTCGTGACCGTCCCCACCCGTATCCGTCCAAGCAGCGGTTCGGCCGTCATCCCTCCAATGACGCAATGCCTGAGGAGCTCCTTGGCCAGGCAGCTTGGAGTCAGGAGGGGAAGGAGTAGAGGTAGGGAGGAGAAATGGGGGAGGGGGGGGGAAGGAAAGTGTGGTGCATAGCCGCAGGTGCTGTCTGGGGCATATTTTTAGGTTGCTGCTGCTATTTTGGTAGGAAGGGTCCAGTCAAGGGGCGAGGGGGCTACCTTGTTGGTTTGCATTTGTGTTCTGTTTTACGGAAAATGGGGACCATTGGTAATGATGTAAATTTGATAAATTTGTTGTGGGGTGGGGTGTTTTTTACAGGTATACTTATGATTTCAGACAAATGGTCGGATTAAAGGTTTTTATTTAGCATAACCTTGTTGCGCATTGTCTCAGATAGCTGCACCGTTACACACTGGTGATTCCTTAACATGAAAGGGTATATTTACACTTAACTTGAATCAACTTAAACTTTAACTGTCACCAAGGTGATGCACACCATTGATGTATGACCTGCACACCCAGCTGGGCAGGCCACATTGTTCGCAAACCAGACACGAGACTCCCAAAGCAAGTGCTCTACGCGAAGCTACTTCATGGCAAACGAGCCAAAGGTGGGCAGCGGAAACGTTACAAGGACACCCTCAAAGCCTCCCTGATAAAGTGCAACATCCCCACTGACACCTGGAAATCCCTGGCCAAAGACTGCCCTAAGTGGAGCAAGTGCATCTGGGAGGGCGCTGAGCACCTCGAGTCTCAACACCAAGAGCATGCAGAAATCAAGCGCAGGCAGCGGAAAGAGCGTGCGGCAAACCTGTCCCACCCACCCTTTCCCTCAACGACTATCTGTCCCACCTGTGACAGAGTCTGTGACTCTCGTATTGGACCATTCAGCCACCAAAGAACTCACTTCAGGAGTGGAACCAAGTCTTCCTCGATTCCGAGGGACTGCCGATGATGATGATGATGCACACCCAGCGGTGTTGCAGCTTTGTAAATAACAACAACGTTCTTTCAAGCAAAGCGTTCACTTATGAGCTGCTGATGTAAGAGTCTTGCAGCTATGTAGCCACCACGGGCCTTTTTCTGCGGTCTAGAGGGAGGGGGGCGGGGGCATGGCTTCAGTGTCAGCCTGATTGTCTGGCCCGAGGATGGCATCCACGTCCTCATCCTCCTCTTCTTCTCTCTCCTGAGTTGGACTGTCAGATTCTTGTCCCTTCCTGATCGCCAAGTTGTGCAGCATGGAGCACACGGCCACGAATTGAGCTACTTGCTCAGGGCTGTATTGTAGCTCCCCTCCTGAGTGCTCCAGGCATCTAACGTGCTGCTTACACACACTAATTATTTTCTAGACCACATTGCGTGTATCTCTGTGGCTCTCGTATCGCTTCTCGGCCTCGGTGTGGGGGTCATCAGCCAGGTGGCTAGGCCATATCGGTTGTCACCAAGCATCCAGCATTGTCTTGTGGCTGACTGTTAAACATGTCAGAGACAGCGCTTTCATGCAGGATCTGAGCCTCATCGAAGCTGCCTGGACCTTTGGCATTCACTGCCATTATTATCTGGTTGTGGTCGACAACTAGTTGGACCTTCAGGGAGTGAAATCCTTTTCTGTTGCAAAAAAGCTCTGGGTCCTGAGAAGGTGCCCGCATGGCGATGTGAGTCCACTGTACTGCTCCCTGCACCTTGGGGAACTTAGCAACGCAGTAGAATGTTCCAACCCTGTCAGTCTGAACCTCCATGGTCATGGGGAAGCTGATCAAGTCCATCCTTCGCGCGTACAGGGCCTCCGTGACCTGTCTAATGCAGCACTGTGTGGTATGGTGAGACAGAGAGGAAATGTCGACCGCGGAGGCCCGAAAGGAACCAGATGCGTAGAAAGACAGTGCCGCGGTGACCTTGACCTCGATGGACAGTGATGTCCTGACAGGCTGCAGATCTGCCCTGATGAGGTGGCATATTTCAATGATCACCACTTTGTGGAAGCGCAGTCTCCAAAGGCAGGTGTTCTCGGACACGTCGAGGTAAGACCTCTTCTCCCTGTAAGTGTGGGGTGTGTATGATCTGGACCTCCTCTTCATTCTGGCACATCTTAGATTGGGCACATAATGGTTTGCATTAGATGTTGTGCCATTCTGCAGTATCTGCGTATTAATCGATGCAGGCTGAGAAATGGCTGGCCTCATTCCAATGAAAGTATAATACCGATTGATCAGAAGCAATAATTTCAACACTAAAAGAGACCTACAGCAAAATCCACTCGTCCACCACCTGAAAAGATGTTTCTTGAGATGGTCACTTCACCTGAGAAGGACTCTAGAGTCAATCCAAACTCCCCTGAAGTTGAAGCAGCCTTTTCAATGAAGCGACCTGCGATTTGAAAAATGGCGCCCATACCGCTGTGATTAGTTCAGAACAGTTCCACTTTTTCAGAGCGGTGTTTTGGGCGAGCGGTATTGTGGGTGAGATGTGTGCCAGGTGGTAAAATGACGCTGGGCGATATACTGGGCTTTAGTTTCGGCAAATTTGATCTTTACGACAAAAAGTGGGTGGTTGGTCTTATTGAACCTCGCCGTTAATTACATGCTGAAAGTAACGCTGGCCGATATTATGGGCATGGTTTCGCACATTCTGATGATTCCGCCCAAAAAAAGTGGGCGGGCGGTATTATTTTTTCTTGGCGTTATGTACATGCTGAAAGTAACGCTTGCCGATAAGTGTCCGAAAAATGGGCGTCAGTTTCCATTTTGTGGCTGAATGGGCGATATCTGGGCGTTACACCTCACTTCAGCGGTAAAATGGACGTTGTAGGCATTATGCATGCAAAAATAATGGAAAATCTAGCCCCTGGTCTTCAAACACTCTCTTCCTCAGGTGACCGAAGGCTACACTGGCACACTGAAGGCAGTGTTGGCCTTCGTCGATGTCTACCCTTGTTGACAGTAGACTTCTGAGATATGGAAAATGGTTCACATTGTCCAAGGCCTCGTCGTGGATTTTGATAATCGGGGGGCAGTGCTGTTTGGCGGAGGCAGGTTGGTAGAGGACCTTTGTCTTACGGATGTTTAGTGTACGGCCCATGCTCTTGTACGCCTCGGTGAAGGTGTTGACGATGGCTTGGAGACCGGCCTCCGAGTGTGCGCAGACGCAAGCATCGTCTATGTACTATAGTTCGATGACAGAGGAAGGGAAGACCTAGGATCGGGCCTGGAGGCAGCGGAGGTTGAACAGATTCCCGTTTGTTCTGTAATTTAGCTCCGCTCCAGCGGGGAGCTTGCTGAGAGTGAGATGAAGCATTGCAGCAAGGAAGATCGAGAATAGCATTGGTGCGATGACACAGCCCTGCTTGACCCCGGTCAGAATGTGAATTGGGTCTATGGTAGATCCATTGGTCAGGATCACGGCTTGCATGTCATCGTGGAGCAGGCGGAGATGGGGACAAACGTTTGGGGGAAGCCGAAATGGAGGAGGACGCGCCATAATCCCTCGCGGTTGACAGTGTTGAAGGCCTTTGTGAGGTCAAAGAAGGCCATGTATAAGGGTTAGTGCTGTTCCCTGCATTTCTCTTGTAATTGCCACGCGGTGAAGATAATGTCCGATGTACCCCTTAGTGGGCGGAATCCACATTGCGACTCTGGGAGGAGCTCTTCAGCCACAGGGAGAAGACGATTAAGGAGGATTCTTGCGATGACTTTCTTGGTGGTTGACAGCAGGGAAATTCCTCTGTAGTTACCGCAGTAGGACTTGTCACCTTTCTTGAAGGTGGTGACGATTACAGCATCTCTGAAATCTCCTGGCATGATCTCCTCCTTCCAGATAAAAGGAATGTCATGTATTCATGCCAATAGTGCTTCTCCGCCATGTTTTAGTGCTTTGGCAGGGATTCCATCTGCTCCTGATGCCTTGTTATTCTTTAACTGTTGGATGGCCTTTTCTACCTCATGTAGGGCTGGGGTTTTGCTGAAATGGTGGCAGATAGCATGCTGCGGGATGGAATTGAGGGCAATCATGTCGAAGACAGAGTCTCGGTTAATGAGATCATCGAAGTGCTCCTTCCAGCAGGCACTGACTGCCTTGATGAGCACCTCTCCATTCTTGGCCAGCAGTGGAGTAGGGCCTTGGGTGCTTGTGCCATAGGTGGTTTTGACTGCGCTGAAGAATCCACTCACGTCGTGGTTATCGACTAACTGCTGGATCTCCTGCGCTTTCTCCACCCACCATCTGTTCTTTAGGTCTCGAGTTTTTTGTTGGACTTTGGCCTTCAGCCGTCTGTCGAGCTGCTTGCTTGCTCTTGAGTTGGGTTGCTGTTTCAGGTTCAGTAAAGCCTTGCGCTTGCGGCTTATCAGCTCCTGGATCTCCTGGTTATTCTCATCGAACCAGTCTTGGGGCTAGAACCCTCACTTTTGTGGTTATCGCCCAAAAATGGGTGTTATTTCCGGCGTGGGTGGTAAAAAAAGGTTTTCAGACCACCAGCTTCTGGCCCATTCTCAAAACACCTAGTTTACATTTTTGAAAATTGGCGTTACCGCGAGCGATGTAAAATGGCCGGTAGCGTTAAGTTTTTCTGACCTTATGCCGTAAAATGTGGTCTTCCTTAGCAACGGCATGGCACTGCTTGATTCCTGCGCTTCTGGAGGTCAAGGGTCACCATGACATGCGCAGAAGAGGAGACAGAGAGAGAGGGAGCTCAGAGGGACTGAAGGCGTGGCTGGGTGTGGTGTGACTGCTTTGGCAGGAAGGAGGGAGACTTTAGAGCTTCACAGCAAGTAGGCAACAAAAATTAGCTGTTGCCAGCCACATATTTGACCAAATTTGCCCTATAATGGAGGGAGAGGAGGAGGCATCACAGCACGCTGTGGAGACTGAGGCTGGAGAGAGCAGTGAGGTGGGAGAGGAGCATATTGGAGGCCGCAAAAGAGCCAGGAGGTTCCTGGATGAGGCAAATGCCTCCCTCCTGCAGGAGGTCAAGTCATGCTGGGGTTATTTGACACAGGGAGGGCGTGGGAAGCCCACCCCAAAGGCCTACCAGAGGATTATGGACTGAGACAGCAGAGGTGGTCTCGTTGGCGACTAACGAGGTGCGTGAGGGCAACCAATGCCGCAAACGATGGAACGACCTTGTGGGATCCGCAAGAGTAAGTATTACATTGATTTACATGTATTTATGTATATATATAATTTGATTTGTAACAGTCATGAGTGACTATCAGTAGATGTGAGGTCTTGCACTTTTACTGGGAATGTTTTACTCAAAGCATGCGGTCACGGTGTACGTCTATAGGTAAAGAATGATAATAATCATAAGAATTATGATTACATCTGTCGGTTATGTCTTGTATCAGTGTCTGTGACAGTACCTAGCAATATCATGCCATGTCGTCCTGGTACCTTTTACAGAAGAAGTTATCGACGATGAGGTCCGAGCAAAGGTGAACAGGTGGGAGGCCACCAGTCCCCAGCGACATCACTGAGATGGAGGAGCAAGTGCTTGCACTCGTGGGGAAGCAACCCAAGACAGCCACGGATGCATCTGCAGACCCTGAAGTAATGCCATGTGAGTAAAGCTTACACCATTGCGTGATGTAACGTCAATAGATGCCACACCAACTCATATCCAAACAATCATAAATGATAGATGATTTCTAAAAACGCCATATAAATAATGCTAGCCTCATGAAAATCATTGCAATGCACAATGTGTTGATTGTCATGAAATGTGACGTCTGCGATGATTTTGAGAGCAGTGGTGCTTTTGTCGTGCATATGCTGTGTGTAGCGCTGGACTCACCTTGTCACCCTAGCACCCCCTTCTCCTCTAATAACCTCCTTTGTGTTTTGCAGCTCAGCCAGCAGTGCGGCCCCAGGCACCTCTCCACAGGGCACCCCATTTGTCTCCAGGACGGTGCTGACCCCGCGGAGGCCTCATGGACATGGCAGGTCTGTTCCACGAGCGCGACATGACAACGGAGAGATGGTACAGTTGTCCAGGAGGACTGTAGACAATTGGTGACCAGCTCATCGAAGCATTGGGGGGCATATCCCGACACCTGGCCACCATGACCGAGTATATTCCGCGGATGGCGGAGTCCCTGGATGCGATAGCCAGGAACACTGCTGTCACAGACCTCCCAGTGGTCCTAGAGCGCGGCACTCCACCCCTAGGTTCCGCACCACCACTGCGAACGACAGATAAGAGCAAGGACCAAGATCCTGCTTCTGCATCAGAGAATATTGCCCCCTCGGCACCCCCCGCTCCCGTACCCGTGCAACCACCGCATCTGCCTTCATCCCCCCCAATGAGGCAGCGCCTGAGGAGCTCCTCGGCCAGGCGTCGTGGAATGAGAAGGAGAGGGGGGGAAAGAAAGTGAGGTGCATGTGCGCAGGTGATGGCTGTGTTATATCTCCATCTGGGTGTATGCAATTTGTTGCAATGTATGGGGGCTGGGGACCACGCTCCTACTTTGCCTCTGTATTCTGTGTTGGTCTACATGTTGAACATGTGATTTATGTCAATGGTGGAAAAAGTGGGGTGTGGGCGGGGGTTGGGTGTTATTGGCTGTGATACTTATGATTTCAGACCAATGTTGGTATTAAACTTTTGTTGTTGAACATAACCTTGTTGCGCATTGTCTCAGATAGCTGGACTATTATACACTGGTGATTCCTTACCGTGAAAGGGTTAAATACAACTTAACATCAATCAATGTAAACTTTAACTGGCACCAAGGTGATGGGCACCATTGATGTCTGAGCTGCACGCACACAGCAGTGTGTCAGCGTTGTCACTCACATCAGCGCTCTTTCAGGCAAATCTTTCCGATACCAGCTCCTCACATAAGAGTGGGATTTAACAAATGCCAGCCACACTGCTGGCATCCAACCCGGTTATTCCCACTTTTTGTGGGCGGTTTTTTGAGCGGGCGATATTCTGGGCGATATGTGTGCGAGGTGGTGAAATTGACGTTGGGCGATCTCCATGGCGGCTAGTTTGGGTAAATATGCTCTTTACGACAAAAAACAGTCGCAGGGTATTATTATTGAATCGCCGCGTTAATCCCATGAGGAAAGTAACGCTGGGCAATAATATGAGCGTTGAAATCGCCCATTCTGTTGATTCTGCCCCAAAAAAGTGGGCGGACAGTAATATTTTTTGTCACTGTTAAACCCATTGGGAAAATAATGCTCGGCGATAAGAGTCCTAAAAAAGCCCATCAGTTTCCATTTTGTGCCGAAATGTGCGATATATGGCCGTTATACGTCATTTCAGTGGTAAATTGGGCATTAAGTGGGCGTTAAGCATGCAAAAAAAGTGGGGGTTCTAGCCCTTGGTGTTTCCTGATCATGTGACCGAGCGTCTACACAAGTGCTAAGTATGGGGGTCTTGAGGACAGACCAGACGCTGTGGGCACTCTGCGTCTCTGGGTCACTGGGAGTCGTCAGGTTGGCAATGAGGTGCTGGCTGAATATTGCTTTCTTACCAGGGTCTTTGAGTGCCCCAGCATTGATTTTCCTGCAGCATTGTTTCTGTTGCTGTCGCTGCTTTGGGGCGACATTGATGTTGATGACAGAGCAGATTAGGCGGTGGTCTGTCCAGCAGTTGTCAGCTCCTGTCATGGCATGGGTGATGCACACGTCCTTGCAGTCCCTCGCTCGGACGATGACATAGTCGAACAGCTGCCAGTGCTTGGAGTGAGGATGTTGCCATGAAGCCTTGTACTTGTCCCTCTGATGGAACAAGGTGTTGGCTATGACAAGGTCGTGTTCTAGGCATTTCGTCAGGAGGAAGGTACCGTTCTCTGCCGATCACATCTCCCCAGAGGCCTGGGTCCTTTACAACTCTGGCGTTAAAGTCGCCAAGGAGGATCAGCTTGTTGCCCATTGGGACTCGGGACAGGGATTGTTCGAGGCTGGAATAGAATTTCTCTTTGGACTCGTCTGTAGGTTCCAGTGTTGGGGGTTATGCACTGAAGACCGTAGCGCACTGGTTCCGAGTTAGGGTGAGCTGAAGAGTCATGAAGCATTCGTTTATCCCACAAGGGGAGTCTCTGAGACAGCCAACTAGCTCATTTTTTATGGCGAAGCCTACCCCATGGAGGTGGCGATCTTCTTCTGGTTTACCTTTCCAAAAGAAGATGTAGCCACCACCTTGTTCTTTGACCTGGCCTTTCCCTGCCTGCTGGGTCTCGCTTAGGGCGGTGATGTCAATGTCATAACGTCTGAGTTCCCGGGCAACGATAGCAGTGAGACATTCCGGTCTGTCACTGTTGGGGTTGTCCATGAGGGTCCTGAACTTCATTTTGAAGGGTGGAAGATGCCTGTGTGTGAATTATTTTAACGTGGGGTGGCCGTTGCACACCAGCAACCACACGGGGCTTGACGGAGCAAGGCCTTGGTCCAGTGGCAAGGGGATCCAAGATGACTGGAGACCAGGCTCTGCTGTATGGGCACACACACACATTCACACACACACACTCACACTCGCACACATGCTCGCACATGCGCATGAGGTGTGAAATGGGCAATTTGGAGCAACGTTGGCATCGAATTTAAACTTCCTCGCACCAACATTAATCTGCCTCCTACTGGTTCATCTTGATTCTGTTGCAACCTTGCTTCAGCTTGCATCAAGACATTCTCTCCTGCAGCACATGTCCTAACTCGCACCAAGTCCCGATCACCCATCATCCCTGTGGTTGCTGACTTACATTGGCTCCTGGTACGGCAATGCCTCGATTTAAAAAAATTCTTATTCTTGTTTTCTAATCCTATTTTTGGCCTTTACCATCCCTAACTCTCTAACCTCCTCCAGCCGTCTGAGATCTCTGCGCTCCTCAAATTCTGGCCTCTTGCACATCTCAAGTTTCCTTTGCTCGACCTTTGGAGGCTGTGCCTTCAGCTGTCTAGATCATAATCTCTGGAGTTCCCTTCCTAAACCTCTCCGTCTCTCTACCACTCTCTCGTCCTTGAAGACGCTCCTTAAAACCTACCTCTTTTACCAAGCTTTTGGTCAATGTCAATTTGCATATTTACATACGCCCAAGTGATGTAACTGTTTTAACTACACAGGAAAAATGGGAAATCACTCTGGTAACAAAGTACAACTGAGAAAGAATATATCCTGCATTTAAAGAAAGAAACAGACATTGATATTAACCTTTCACGATCTCAGGACATCCCAAAGTGTTTTACAGCCAATGAAGTACTTTTGAAGTGGAGTCACTGTTGTAATGTAGGGAAACACGGCAGTCAAATTGCGCACAGCAAGGTCCCGCAAACAGCAATGAGATAATAACAAAATCATCTGTTTTAGTGAATAGTGTCATAGGATCTTTTACTTCCACCTGAGAGGGTCTCAGCTGAAAGACGGCATCTCCAACAGTGCTGCACTCCCTCAGTACTGCACTGGAGTGTCAGACTAGATTATGTGCTCAAGTCTCTGGACTTGAACCCACAACCTCTGACTCAGAGGCAAGAATGCTGCCAAATGAGCCAAAGATAATTATTCACTGCCTCGGTAACACATTCAATTTGCATATTTACATACTCCCAAGTGATATAACTGTTTTATCTACCCCGTGGGCTGCCCCGACCTGTGTGAGAACACCACCGCAGGTCGGGGGTATACATAGAGCTGGAGCGCAGGGCCCTGGAACATAGTGGGCGGAGGTGCGGCGAATGAGGGTACGGGGCCCAGAAGAGCCGAGGGCCCAGGGGCAGCACGGACCAGCCCACACTGCGATATGTGTGCGCACTAGGTCCGTGCAGCAGAGCAGGTCTCCAGTCGTCCTGGTTCAACCCTTGCCACTGGATAAAGGCCTAGCTCTGTCAAGCCCATGTGGTGGGTGATGTGCAACGGTCACCACACAGTAAAAAAATCCATGCACAGGCATCTTCCACCTCCTCAATTGGAGTTCAGGAATGGAACATCGGGTCCTTCATTAAAACATCTGTGAACTCTCGTGGAAGCAAGTCATCCTCGTTCGAGGGACCGCCTATGATGATGATGATGGTCACCTGTCAACTCAGTTTAACATCTCATTCAAAAGACAACACTTCCAACAGTGCAGCACTGCACTAAAGTGTCAGCCTAGATTTTTGTGTTCAACTCCCTGCAGTGGGACTTGAACCCACAACATTCCAACTCAGACACAAGTGTGCCACAGACTGAACCACAGCTGACACTGTAAAAGGGCTATCTAAATGCAAGCTGCTGTTGTTGTTAAGGCCTCATTAAAGGTCAATCTTATGAAACTCATGCAGAATTCTGCTACCCATATCCTTACCAGCATCAGCACTAACGTTGTCCTTCTGACCTACATTAGCTTCTATTACCTCCAATTTAAAATTCTCATCCTCGTGCTTAAATCCCTCAAGGTCTCACCCTTCCTGTACATCTCTGTGTCAGCTGTGGCTCAGTGGGTAGCACTCCCACTTCTCAGTCAGAATGGTGTCAGTTCAAGTCCCACTCCAGGGACTTGAGCATAAGAATCTAGAATGGCACTCCAATGCTGTTTTGAGGGAGCTCTACACTGTTGGAGGTGCTGTTTTTGGGAGGAGATATTAAAGTGAGCCCCTGTCTGCCCTCTCAGGTGGATGTAAAAGATCTCTCGGCACTATATTGTGGAAGAGCAGGGGATTTATCCCTTAACCAAAATCACTAAAGCAAATTATCTGGCCATTATCACATTGCTGTGTGTGGGAGCTTGCTGTGTGCAAATTGGCTGCTGCATTTCCTACCTAACAATAATGACTACATTTCAAAAGTAGTAAATTGGCTGTAAAGTGCTTTGGGATGTTCTGAGGTCATAAAATTTGCTATAGAAATGCAAGACTTCCTTTTTTTCTCTGAAACCTTCAGCCCTAACTGTCCCCAAACTTTGTTGCTAACATTGATTATTTATGTATCCACTTCCTTTGCCCCACCATTGGCAGCCGTGCCTTCAGCTGCCGAGGCCCCTAAGTTCTGGAATTCCCTCACCAAACTCCTCTGCCTCTCTTCCTCCCTCTCCTCCTTTCAAACCCTCCTTAAAACCTACCTCTTTGACCGAGCTGTTGGTCATCTTTACCCAATATCCAATTTTTTTGGCTCAGCATTCATTTATTTTTTGCTTATGTCTCTGAAGCAATTTGGAACGTCTTTTACTTTAAACGGTGCTATATAAACACGAGTGGTATTAAAATGAGATATTTTACAGTTCGAGGCACAAGTGCTTTGCATCACACACAATATAATGCCTTGGAGCAAAAACACACAGATCCTATTCTAATCCCTCTGCCTTGGCACCTTCTTGTCAGCTTTCAAAAGCCTACTGAAAATGTCCTTTGCCTTGACTCTGCTTTTGCCCTCTCCCTCACTTTCTGTGGAACCACTCTTTCTCCTGTTTGTTGACCACCTTCGTTCCATTCCCTATAAAAAGAGCTCCCAGATATTTCTCTTTACGTGAGAAATGCAAGTTGCTGCTGAGATAATGACAGACTTTCTGACAAAATTCAGCCACATTATTCCATCCATGATGCAAATCAAGTTCTGACTTAAATGAAAACATTTTCAACGACATGTTCACGGTATCACAAACACCTGGACAATACGGCACTCGTGCTGTGAATGTCGCCTCACCGCATTTACGTCATTTATTCATTGGAACACTTCTTACTATTCTGGCACTGCAATTTCTGTTCACTGTTGGAGATTTCTGATAAAGCAGTAATGAACGCAAAGCTGTGAGTGCAAAGTACATCTTACACTAAGCTCTATTTTTGGAAGGTGGAATGCTCACCACTGAAATGCACCTTGATGTGTTAGAACTTAAGATACTATTTAATAACCCAAACTCAAATTAGCATTAAAATCACTAAACTAGCAGATTTCCCAAGGCGCTTCCGAATGAGAATGAGATACCAAAATGCCTTGCTAGGGATTAGCCCCATCTCATGTGCACTGTTTGTGGGGAAATAATGGTGACTGTGTCTTCCTGTAACTGTATCTGTGCTTGTATCCTATTAATTTCTGCCTCATTATTTGTCTCTGTTTTGAACAGTTTTCTTCCCTCTTTCTGTGAGTATGACAGTGGGATACTTTGGTTGCTTGTAGTCTGTGTATTTCTTCCGTTTTTCATTTTATTTTATTAACAGGCTGCCTGTCTTACAAAAGAACATAAGAAATAGGAGCAGGAGTGGGCCATTTGGCCCCTCGAGCCTGCTCTGCCATTCAATAAGATCATGGCTGATCTGATATTGGCCTCAACTCCACTTCCTTGCCCGCTCCCCATAACCCTTGACTCCCTTATCATTTAAAAACCTGTCTATCGCCACCTTTAATAGATTCAATGACCCAGCCTCCACAGCTCTCCGGGGTAGAGAATTCCAATGATTCACGACCCTCTGAGAGAAGAAATTCCTCCTCATTTCCATTTTAAATGGGCGACCCCTTATTCTGAAACTATGTCCCCTCGTTCTAGATTGCCCCAAGAGGGGAACCATCCCCTCTGCATTTACCCTATCGAGCCCCTTCAGAAATGTATATGTTTCAATAAGATCACCTCTCATTTTTCAAAACTCCAATGAATATAGGCCCAACCTGCTCAACCTTTCATCATAAGACAATCCCCTCATCTCAAGAATCAACTGAGTGAACCTTCTCTGAACAGCCTTCAATGCAAGTATATCCTTCCTTAAAAAACTGTACGCAGTACTCCAGCTGCGGTCTCACCAATACCCTGCACAGTTGTAGCAGGACTTCCCTACTTTTATACTCTATCCTCCTTGCAGTAAAGGCCAACATTCCATTTGCCTTCCTGATTACTTGCTGTACCTGTATGCTAACTTTTTGTGTTTTATCTTATTTGTGTTTTATATTTACCACACGTAGTTTGGGGGGGGGGGGGGGGGGTCTTTCTATTTTAATTCTGTGTGTGCCTCTATGTTTAGTGTTTTCAATCCTGTACTTTTTTTCTCACTTTAGTTACTGTTGGTTGCTGTGTTTAAGATGGTTTTGGCTTAGTGGGAAATGCTCTGGCCTCCAGAGTATTGAGCTCAAAGTCCTCCAGTAAGGTACTGAGGGAGTGCTGCACTGTTGGACGTGCCGTCTTTCGGATTATATGTTAAGCTGAGGTCCAGTCTGCCCTCTCAGGTAGATGTAAAAGATCCCATGCCGCTCTTTCAAAGAAAAGCAGAGGGTCTGGTGTCCTGGCCATTATTTATCCCTCAACCAACACCACTACTGTCTGTGGGACTTTACTGTGCATAAATTAGGAACACAGGAGGAGGCCATTCAGCCCCTCGAGCCTGTTCCGCCATTCAATGCGATCATGGCTGATCTGTAACCTAACTCTATATACCCGCCATGAGCCCATAACCCTTAATACAAAAAGCTATCAATCTCAGATTTAAAATTAACAATTGGCTGATGGACTACACTTCAAAAAGTATTTAATTGACTGTAAAGTACTTTGGGGCATCTTGAGATTTTGCAAGGCACTATATAAATGCAAGTCTTTTTTTCTCATAGGTGAGCAGTTGGGAAGGTTTAAACTTGAAGCAAGACCTAGATCGGTTTAAAAACTTGTCCAGTATAACAGAGAAACCTTCATTTTTAAACAGTAGTTCTATCTAGCCTTAATGTCTTGAAGTAACACAGCACTATGTGCAATGTAGTTAACCGTCTGTTCAAACAGGGCATCTAACATCCCATTAATTCAGCAGAGCTGCAAACTGGCTGCTCCTTATCAGTATCTGGCAGGAGGGTGTGGCATAAGAGTTGAGTGATATTGCCAAATTTTGCTAACATTGCTGGAGCAGCAATGGCCCAGAAATCCTGACCTCCCCGGGTCTGCACGGAGTTTCTATGGACCTGGGAAGGCATCAGAACAGCCAGTTCTCAGCACGCAATGCGCATGCGCTGAAAACCAGCTTTTCCGATCTGTCAAGTTTCTGGCTTGACAGATCGCTCACATCTCGGGAGCGTGGATATTCCCACGGCAGAGATTGGGCTATTTGCCCATCTCTTGCCCAGCGAATGTCCTTAAAACTCTTGCGCCTGGTAAAAGCAGGCGCATAGCCTACTTTTACCAGCGTAAGAGTTTAAAAACATATCAAAAACATATTAAAATAAAATGTTTAAATACATATTTATGTTAAAAACCCTGCCCACTCAGGTAATTTTATTTTAAACCATAATTAAAACTTTTTTTAAAAATTGCCAAAATTTTTTTTCAAAATCATTTCTAGCAACTTTAATTTCTATAGTGTATTTATGTGAGGTGTTTTTTTAATGTTTTATGTAGTGTTTGGGTGGTTGGGGATATTTCTCATTCATAGTAATAGGTGTTTCGGACTTACGAAACTCCTATTACTATGAATGAGAATATACTGCACCTGATTGGCTGCCCAGAGCCATGTGACTCCAGCTCTAGGCCTGCGCACGTCCAGACGTGCACATGCTGCGACGTGCAGTCAGGAGAGGTCTCCGGACCCGAATCTCACATGGGAGCAGCAGCTTCAGGTAGGTGCGCTTCTTTTTTCTAGAATCTAGTCGAACGTCCGCAGGAAGGAGAAACCAGGATTTCTGGGCCATTGTTTTTCCTTAGCACCAGGTCTGGTTCCAGGAATTGACACAGCAGCCAGGATTCTCCTGTCAGCGGCAGGGTAGGACTTTCGCCCACTCCTCTTGACAGCGCTGCAACATTGACCCAGCTTCCTGAACCCAGGGTCCTAGCAGGATACCCACTGCCAACGTGCCCATCGTGGCCTGGCTGAGATATCCAAATGGGACTGCTGCTGTAACACCAGAGGAGGCAGCCAGCTGATTGAAGGGGACAGGGGAGCCCTAAAGACATACATCGCGTCTGCCTTGCAGAGGGGACCTCAGGGCTGTTCCTCCTGATTGTTGGGGTCTATCACCACCTTCCATTCAGCAGCCCCAAGAAGTAGTAACGGGGAAGGACGAGGGAAAATCCACTGGAGACCCAGATTCTGCCGCCAGTTACATGCAGCACATGGGGAGGGAGCAGCCAATAGCAGACCTGGTGGAGCCAGGGTGGGGGTGGGGCAGGGGGAAGAGAGGGAAGAAAAGTGCAGCAGTAGTAGGCCTCGCTGGCTGAATTTTCCTATCATTCACTGCCACTATCCCGCCCGATTTCAGGCCAGATCACAGAGAATACATCCCCAGCGAGGTACAGTCTCCTTCAATGATAGTCCAGTGAGGTCAAGAAAGCTGTGTCATTTGCACAAGACACGCTGATGGGGTTAGTCATCGATTCCCCTGTTCCAATGGCCTCAGACCTTCCTGGACCTTCTCTTCCACTACTACAACGTGCCCAGCATACTGAGGCTTATTGTTGCGCCATGTTGAGCATTTGAGCACTTGTTTATATATTTCCGGCTGTGCTGCAGCTCGAATACCATCCGTTCTCATGTCCCACTAACTTGATCAGCAACTGCAGTCAAGAGCTGAGTCAATTTTCCATAAATCCAGTTAACTTTTGCTGAGCAAGTTATTCACTACCAAGGAAACCATGAGACGGGCATGCAAGTGTTTGGTGTGGATGCCTCAATTGCAGCTTGCTTACATATAATGTGACATTTACCACGTACACTCACAGTGGAACAGAATTCAAAGTAGCACAGTGACTCAGGCAAGTTACCAGAGTCACGGGGCTACTCCAGCTTCCAACATAAGCATTTCAACTCCCACCTAATTAAAATTAGCTCTTAATGCAAATTTTATTCACATTGAATACTGTATTAGCTGTGCATTACCCAAAATGACTTTGCTGAAGGTACATTAATAGATGTGTAATTGTAATTTCTCCTTGGCGAACAAACTGCAATCATTGAACACTCAAAGGCTTCTGGAAGTTATATCCGAAGGGATTCAGTAATCGCTCGACTGGTGTTCCAATAGCCTATATCCAGCTAAACGTGGTCCAGAATATATTTTTTTTAGAAATCAGCCTTCAAAATCCCTGGAGTGGATGCTTTGCTCATCCTCTGCATATTGATTTCCACCTAACAACATTGCATCTGGTTTTCAAGAACCACATGTTGAATAGAATTAAAATGAAAAAAGAAAATGCTGAAAATACTCAGTGGGTCAGGCAGCATCTGTGGAGCGAGAAACAGAGTTAACGCTTCAGGTCAATGACCTTTCATCAGAACTGGCCCCACTTACAGCAGTCATGTGCGTTTCCCGGCCCATTAAATGGAGCGGTTCTGATAACCTCATTGATGACCGTTTTCAGCATGATGTTTAAAGCAGTCTTGCACTCAAGTTCTGACAAAAGGTCATCGACCTGAAACGTTAACGCTGTTTCTCTCTCCACAGATGCTGCCTGACCTGCTGAGTATTTCCAGCATTTTCTGTTTTTATTTCAGATTTCCAGCATCCGCAGTAATTTACTTCTGAACAGAAACAAGGTCATTACTGCAGACCAATTACATTTGCTATTGCAAAGTTTAATAAAATGTGTTACATTCAAAAATGATTCCAAAGAAAAGTTGCTTCACAATGCACAAGATTTCGGACATCTGTGCAGTGTCCTCGTGACTTTTATAAGGAAGAAATTGATTGAATTTCAGGCACAAATTCAATTTGGAGGGTATGACATGGTAGCCATTACTGAGACATGGCTGCAAGACGGTCAGAACTGGGAACTAAATATAACGGGTTATAAGGTCTACAGGAACGCTCGGGAAAATGGCAGGCAGAGGGGCAGGGGTAGCCTTAGTGATTTAGGATGAAATCACTTCAATGATAAGAGAGGATATAATGAGAGGTAAGCAGGCAGTGAAGACTTTATGGGTAGAATTAAGAAATTGGAAAGGATTTAAGACTAATGGGAGTTGTATATACGCACCCTGGCCTTGATTTCAAAATTCTCATGCTTATTTTCAAATTCCTCCATGGCTTCTCCCCTCCCTATCTCTGTAATCTCCTCCAGCCCCACAACCCCCCAAGATGTATGCGCTCCACTAATTCTGTCCTCCTGAGCATCCCTGATTATAATCGCTCAAACATTGGTGGCCGTGCCTTCTGTTGCCTGTTGCCTAGACCCTAAGCTCTGCAATTCCCTGCCTAAACCTCTCTGCCTCTTTACCTTTCTTTCATCCTTCAAGACGCTCCTTAAAACCTACCTCTTTGACCAAACTTTTGGTCACCTAATTTCTACTTATGCGGCTCGGTGCCATGTTGTTTTACCTCATAATACCCTTGGGAAATTTCACTACGTTAAAGGCGCTATATAAATACAAGTTGTTGTTGTTGGTAGAAGCTATGAAGTGGTACAATGTATAAATGCAGAGATTAGACAAGCATGCAGTAAGGGCAGAGCGGATTTAATGGAGGATTTTAACTTTCACATAGATTGAGATAAGCAGACTAGCTCATGTCAGAACTGTTTGAGCATGTTCAGGATAGTTTTCTGCAAAACGATGACCTAGAACCAACAAGGGGAAAGCCATATCAGATTTAGTAATGAGAAATGAACCAGATTTAGTGAGCAGTCTAACGGTACATTAAACATTATCTAATAGCAATCAGAATATGATGGAGTTCTATGTAGTGTTTCAAAGGGAGAAATGCAAAACAGCTACTAAGGCCGGAATTTTTACCGTGGACTCAGGTTCGGTGCGTGCTGGCCACGTAGCGGGTCGAGACTCAATGTTCTACTCAGCGCGTTCTTCAGGGCGAATGTCACTTAATGACCCCACTTACAGCAGTCATACATGTTTCCCCGTCCAATTAAATGGAACGGTTCTGGTGACATCATCGATGACTCGTTTCCAGTGCGATATTTAAAGCAGCCGTGCACGCAAGTCATTTGAAGGTTGCTAGAAGAGGCTGGAACCTGAAATTCAAAAGGCTGAGTACTCTTATAAAGCAGCAATGATGGATAGTCAAAGGCAGAGGGCTGCACCACGGTTTTCAGATGTATCACTGCATACTCTGGTGGAGGTCATCAGAGCACGCAGGGAGGTCCTCTTCCCTGCTGATAGATGAAGGAGACCTCCAAAAGAAACCAAATGAGCTTGGCTGGAGATAACAGAGGAGGTCAGCAGCAGGGATATGGTCAGGAGGACCCGGATCCAGTGCAGGAAATGATTCAATGATCTCATGAGGTCAGGAAAGGTGAGTGCAAAGCCACACTCACCTTCATCCTGATGTGCCTGACACCACATCTGTTATGTATTTTCCAGGTACATTAAATGTATAAGTGCAAATGTGTGCCACAGAGGGCGCCGTGGTGGGAGACCTGAAAGTACCTGCAAGACAGAGTATAAAAGGCTGCCCACCACACCTGAGAGGCACTCTGGAGTTACACAATAAAGGACTAAGGTCACAGCAGCTTTTACAGCACCAGACCACGTGGAGTCAGTGATTTGAGTGCTACATACATCACATTGGCGACAAGGACACGGACGAACTTCACGCAACCATGGCTACTCTGGGCTCGCTAAAGGATTGTACGGTGGGTAATGATTGGGAGGCCTTTACGGAAAGGTTCGAGTACTACTTCACAGCAAACGACCTGACAGCAGACACGAATGCAATGAGAGCGAAGTGTAAGGCGATATTGCTGTCTAGTTGTGGCGATGAGGTTTACTGTCTCGTCAGGGATTTGCTGGCACCCGCAAGCGCCAGGGACAAGTCATATGAGGAGCTGATCACACTCATTCGTGACCAGTTGAAACCGAAGGAGAGCATCCTCATCGCCAGGCACAAATTCTACCATCACTGCAGACCTGAGGGCCAGGATGTCACCAAATATGCTGCGGACCTCAGGAGACTCGCGGTGCCGTGTGATTTTGGCGCACACCTTGATGAGGCATTGTGGGACGTTTTTGTTATGGGGATTGGCCATGAGGGCCTCCTTCACAAGCTGCTAGCCACTGAACCTACAGTCACCCTGACAAAAGCCATCACCAGCAGCCGGGCATATATGACCTCGACTTGCAGCACCAAGCAAATGATCCACACAGTCTCGAACCCGGCAGGCACTGTCCACAGGATAGCGCCCACCACGGACAAAACTGCAGAACATGGCTCTACCTGGGGCAGAGAGCACGGACCTCGGGGTCCTGGAACTCAGAGTTCGCTGAGGGGGGCCAATCAAGCAGCACCATGCTGACGCTGCGGAGGAAGCCATGGGGCTCACCGGTGCAGGTTTGCAGAGTATACGTGCAATACCTGCCACCTGAAAGGCCACCTTCAGCGTTTGTGTAAAAGAAATCTGACTCACCATGTGGTTGAGGAGATGGGGAATGATCCACTGTTCAGCGAGGAGCAGGCAGAAGAAGATGAGGTGTTAGGACTGTACACGTGTACCGACGATTTGCCCCCAGTGATAATGGAAGTAAAAATCAACAGAGTCCCTGTGAGCATGGCAGTGGATACGGGATCAGGTCCGTCACTGATGAGTCAGAGAACTTTTGATAAACTGTGGGTCAACCCAGCTGCACGACCCAAGCTGGTCCCGGTCACGGCAAAGCTGCGTACCTACACCAAGGAACTGATACCTGTTCTTGGCAGTGCGGATATGCAGGTATATCACGAGTGCGAGACGCACGGTTTACCTTTGTGGGTCATTGCAGGCGATGGGCCGACGCTTCTCGGCAGGAGGTGGATGGGGAAAGTCCGTGGGAGCTGGGAAGACTTCATCACTCCTCCACAGACTGCTGCTCCCCGGGTTCCCAAAGAGTAGCGCCAACCGAGCTGGAGCTACAGCCTAAATCCACACACAGGCGACAGCAGCCCAGAACTCCTGACCTCAAGCAACCCTGCAGCCTCAGCCTCCACAGACGAGCAAACCCTGGAAGAGCAGTTTTGCAGGTGCGGGCCGATTGCTGGGGGGCGAGCCAGCGGGGCGTTGCGGGCGATGAGCGGGTGGTCCATCAATAGCCAGCAGATCCGGGGGGCCCACGCAGAGGAAAAGTCGGGCGGCGGTAGCAGCTGCGATGGTGGCGGCCACGGCGGCCGCAGGAGAGGCGGCTATGGCGGGCGCAGGAGGGGCGGCAAGTGCGGAGACAACGGTGGGAGCGGAGGCTGCGGCGGCGGCTGGCGTGACTCGGGAGAACGTGAGCCAGAGCGGCGGATGCGGCAGCAAGTACGGAGGCCGCCCTCACAGGGACTGTGACTGATCGAGTCCAGGGAGCCACTTCTGCCAAGCTGGGTTGCTCTGGGCCATTTCTTTCCCTTCCTTTCTTCCTTGTCCCTTCTGTTCTTTCTTCGCCAGTGAGCTCAAGATGGTGTGAATCTCGTGGCAATGGAGCTCTGCAGACAAAGGCCAGCAGAGCACCTAAAATGGCGCCGCCCAAGGGAAGCCTCGTGGGAACCACAAGATGGCGTCTTAAAAGGGAGTCTTAAAAGGGCCTTACACAGTTGGCGGTCCCCACAAAAAGACTTTTGTAAGGCAAGAGCGAATCTAAATGAGCTATGTGAATGTAGGATGACGGATTTATGATAAGAATTAATATTTTAATGCTGAATGGTTACTGTGTTTAAAAAATTGGACATGAATTACGATTTATGATAAGAGTTAATACTTCAATGCTGAATGGTCACTGTGTTTAAAATTATGGATATGAATTACGAAAAGAGTTAATACCATGAGGTTCAAGTAAAAGGGATATGGATCCGTGACTAACATTACCAATGGGTTAATGCAATTTTTGATTTAGGGGATTCATGCAATGGTTCAGCGGCTGCTAAGGTGACTACTTCATGAGAACAGAGGCAACGCATCAGTTGCGATACCCTGTCTCAACGCAGCCCATTACCTCGGGCAAAAGGGGCTGTGTACCACCACTGTACCTCACCCAGAGGAGCTGGGATTAAATAACTGTTCAGTGTACCTGCAATCTTTTGACATAACATCTGTACCACATATTATATGTACCATACAAATGTACCGTCTATGTATACCTGCTTTCTATGCGCGTGTACCTTATCACCCATCTAAGGACTGCAAATACCATATGCTTGCACCGGGTCCTCCACATCGGGGCGAAGAGGGAAGTGGATGGACATGGACTCACACTCACAAATCAACCAGGATGAATAAGGCCGAGGTCACCGGCAATGGCTTTTGGAACTGGGGGGGGAGTGAGATGTTATGTATTGTCCAGTTACATTAAATGTATAAGTACAAATGTGCGCCACAGAGGGCGCTGTGGAGGGAGACCTGAAAGTACCTGCAAGACAGAGTATAAAAGGCTGCCCACCACACCTGGGAGGCACTCTGGAGTTACACAATAAAGGACTAAGGTCACAGCAGTTATTACAGCACCAGGCCGCGTGGAGTCACTGATTTGAGTACTACATACATCACAACATCCCCATTATTCTGCCTTCCCAAGCCGACGCCTGCACATCATTCCTCACACCAACACGCCTTGGTCCGATTCTGAGGACCAAGGTGAGACAGTATAGGCGACACACATCACTCATAGGCGGTCCCTCAAAACAAGGTGACTTGCTTCCACGCTAAAAAAGAATGAGTTCACAGGCGTTTCTATTGAAGGAACCGAACTACATCCTCAAGGGTGGACGATGCCTGTGCGTGGTTTTTTTTTAATGTGTGGTAGCCATTGCACACCAGCCACCACATGGACTTGACAGAGCTAGATCTTGGTCCAGTGGCAAGGATTACCCAAGACGACTGGAGACTAGCTCTGCTGTACGGACCTAGTGCACACACATATTGCAGTGTGGGCTGGCCCGTGCTGCCCCTGGGCCCCTGGCCCCGAACTCGGGCTTCCCCTAGGCCCTGATCACGTCCCTCTACAGTCTCTCGCCGCTCCTTCGCCCCGACCTCATCACTCCTGCTGTGTCTGCCCACGCTCCAATCACCGACCTGGACCTTGCTGACGTCACTCTTCACAGCCATTGCCCTCCTGCACCAGCTCGCACTGTATCTTGTAGTGACATGCCTCCATGCAACCACATGCTGATGTGGTAGATGGCAGGTAAAGTGGAGCTGAGAGAGCCAATCCCTCAATGTCATGATAGTAAGTAGAAATGTGGTGAGAGTGCCTTCCGAGGTTTCAGGAATGACCTGCAAACTGCTGACACCTAAATCTGTGGACAAGATGGCGTGAGCAAGAGCCTTTCCATGAGGCAAATAATGTGTATTTATGTGTTTTCCCAGCTGTCAATGAATGAACTCGCCAATGGCCATTGAGCTTTCGCCTTCCCTTCACAGGCGAGGTACCCGACCTCCGTGAATCCCCTGCTCCTGCAGTAAAAGTCAAAAGCTGGCGATAAAAACCCTCTTAAGGGTCTCTGAACAAGCATTTAATGATTTCAATGAGGTCGCCCACCTCTGCCGATCGGGTCCATATCTCTCCTTCAAAGCTGCCCAAGTTAAATGCTCGAGGTGGTGGGATGATGGTGGGCTCCCGACGGCTCGCTATTTATGAAATTTTTACTGCCAACCTGCCCCCAAGTCGACACGCTCGGCAATGGCAAAATTCCAGCCGGAGTCTAGATTTAGGTACGGCTGACTTCAATGCGATGAGTCAGAGACTGTCCACGCTAAACTAGGCAAATCTGTTTATTGGCAAAACAACAGAAGATCAGTGGGAGTTGTTCAAAACAGAATTTAATGTGATACAGAACAAGTTTATACCCCTAAGGGGCAAGTGTTCTACTTTCAAAAAAAATCCAGCCATGGATGACTAAAGAGATAATGAACAACATAAAATTAAAAGGAAAAGCATATAAAAATGCAAAAACTAGCACAGATCCTGGCAACTGGGAGAGATGCAAAGAACAACAAAGGGTTAAAAAAACAGATAAGAGCTACAAAAAGGGAGTGTGAAAAGAAACTGGCAAGGGATATCAAAATCAACACTATATTTTTTTACAATTATATTAGGAAAAAGAGGGAGCAACATGGGCCTCTTGAAAACTGCTAACAGTGATATTGTCAATGAAAATAAGGAAATGGCGGTTATGTTGAATTATTACTTTGCGTCAATATTTACAGTAGAGGTAGGAGAGCATGCTGGACATCCCAAGGAAATTATTAGTTTTCTCATTTCCTTATTTTCATTGACAATATCACCGTTAGCAGTGATGGAGACTCACCAAAATTAAACGTAAGCAAAATAACATTAATGAAGAAAATAATGACACTAAAGAGTGACTAATTCCCAGGACCAGATGGTTTCCATCCCAGGGTTTTAAATGAATTGTAGATGCCCTAACTATAATCTTCCAAAGTTCTCTCGATTCGGGAACTGTTCCTTTTAATATCACTCCGCTATTTAAGAAAGGTGAGAGAAGGAAACCCAGAGAATAATAGACCAGTTAGCCTAACATCTGTTGTCGGGAAATGATCTAGAGTCTATAATTAAAGATAGGGTGACTGAACACCTTGAAAATGTTCAGTTGATCAGAGAGAGCCAGCATGGATTTGTAAAGGATAGGTCATGCCTGATGAAACTGATTGAATTTTTTTGGAGGTGGCTAAAGTAGTGGACAGTGGAATGTCTATGGATGTTATTTATATGCACTTCCAGAAGGCATTTGATAAAGTCCCTCATAAGAGACTGTTAACTAAAGTTGAAGCTCATGGAATTGAAGACAAATTATTGACTGGATTAGGAAATTGGCTGAGCGCCAAGAGACAGAGAGTATCGATCATGGGCAGGTACTCTATTGGCAGGAGGTGACTAGTGGTGTCTCGCAAGGAGCTGTGTTGGGGCCTCAAATATTCACTGTATTTATTAATGACTTAGATGATGGGATAGAAAGCCACATATCCAAATTTGCAAATGTTGCAAAGATAGATGGTTCTGTAAGGAGTGTAGATGGGAGCATAAAATTAACGAATCGTCAAAATGATGGCAGATGGATTTCAATGCAGGCAAATGTGACTTGAGGAAGGACATTCTTGCTATTGAGGGAGTGCAGCGAAGATTCACCAGACTGATTCCTGGGATGGTGGGACTGACCTATCAAGAAAGACTGGATCAACTGGGCTTGTATTCACTGGAGTTCAGAAGAATGAGAGGGGACCTCATAGAAACGTTTAAAATTCTGACGGGTTTAGACAGGTTAGATGCAGGAAGAATGTTCCCAATGTTGGGGAAGTCCAGAACCAGGGGTCACAGTCTAAGGATAAGGGGTAAGCCATTTAGGACCGAGATGAGGAGAAACTTCTTCACCCAGAGAGTGGTGAACCTGTGGAATTCTCAACCACAGAAAGTAGTTGAGGCCAATTCACTAAATATATTCAAAAGGGAGTTAGATGAAGTCCTTACTACTCGGGGGATCAAGGGGTATGGCGAGAAAGCAGGAAGGGGGTACTGAAGTTGCATGTTCAGCCATGAACTCATTGAATGGCGGTGCAGGCTAGAAGGGCTGAATGGCCTACTCCTGCACCTATTTTCTATGTTTCTATTTCTATGTTAATGCCCGCTGACTGTTTTTTTGTTGTAAAGAGCATATTTACCCAAACTAGCTGCCATGGAGATCGCCCATCATCAATTTCACCACCTCGCACACATTTCGTCCACAATATCGCTCGCTCAAAAAACTGCCCACAAAAAGTGGAACAAACCGGAACGAATCACAGTGTTATAGACACCATGTTGTAGATCACATGTCGTGTCCTTTAAAAGGCTGCTGTGCTTCAACCTCGGTGGAGTTCGGATGTACTCTGCAGGTCGTTGGAGTTGATGTGAACATCTAAAAACATCTTGACCACACTGTGACCCTTTGGAATTGAAGAGCTGTGTTCGTCAGGACATTCCTTGTTTGTGAGCAATCGGTGTAAAACAGAGAGCTACTGCAATGGGGCCTGTCCTTTCTCACCATCTCTTGGTGACCAAAAACATGCAGCAGACTTGACATCGCCGAAGGAATGCTGCACTGCATTATGGGCACAATGTAAGGTGTGACAGACAGATGAGGCGGACCAGATATTACACCCCCCGCAATACAAGGACAAGCATTCTTACCTCGACTTGCCCGACACCACCTGCCTTCAGAGACTGCGCTTCCCCAAAGAGGTCATCAACGAGGTATGCCACCTGATAAGGGCAGATCTGCAGTCTGCCAGCACCATCAGTACTGCACTATCCGTCGAGGTCAAGGTCACCACGGCACTGTCGTTCTACGCCTCGGGTGCTTTTCAGGCTACAGCTGGCGACATTTGAGGACTTTCTCAGCAAACCACACATCGCTGCATTAGACAGGTCACTGAAGCCGTGTATGCACGCAGGTGGGACTTGATCAGCTTCCCTATGACCAGGGAGGCACAGAGTGAGAGGGCTCTAGGATTCTCCAGAATTGCAAACTTCCCCAAGGTGCAGGGAGCAATAGACTGTACGCACATCACGATGCGGGCACCTTTTCATGATGCAGAGATTTTCAGGAACTGCAAGGGATTCCACTCCCTGAATGTCCAGCTGGTTGTTGACCACCAACAAATTATACTGGCAGTGAATGCTCAATTTCCGGGCAGCATCCATGATGCGCACATCCTGCATGAGAGCATTGTAACTGACTTGTTTAACAATGAGTCACAAGGTCAATGCTGGATGCTTGGGGACAAAGGATATGGCCTTGCCACCTGGCTGATGACTCCCCTGCATAACACCCACACCAAGGCCGAGAGGTGATACAACGAGAGCCACAGAGCAGCTCACAATATCGTGGAGAAAACCATTGGCGTGCTGAAGCAGTGCTTCAGATGCCTGGACCACTCAGGAGGCAAGCTCCAATACTATCCTGAGCAGGTAGCTCAATTCATGGTGGTCTGCTCCATGCTACACAACTTGGCTATCAGGAGGGGACAAGAACTGCCTGATGAGTCTGACAGCCCACCTCACCAGAGAGAGGCAGAGGAGAACGAGGAAGCGGACACTGACATCGGGCCAGACAATCAGGCTGACGCTGAAGCCATGCCCCCGCCCCCCTGCAGACCGCATGAAAGGGCCCATGGTGGCATGATAGCTGCAAGAGCCTTACGTCAGGCGCTCATATCAATGATCGCTTTTCCTGAAAGAACGTTGGTTTTATTTACAAGGCTGACACCTTGCTGGGTGTGCAGATCATACATCAATGGTGGGCATCACCTTGGTGACAGTTAAAGTTTAAGTTGATTGAAGTTAAGTGTGATTATACCCTTTGATGTTAAGGAATCACCAGGGTGTAATGGTGCAGCTATCTGAGCCAATGTTCTGCAGGTTTTTGTTCAATAAAAAACATTTAAACCGAACATTAGTCTGAAATCATCAGTATTTCTGTACAAATTAACCCATCCCGCCCCCCGCTTCTCCTCCCCACCTCTACCGCTTCCCCTTACTCTCCTGACTCCAAGCCGCCTGGCCGAGGAGGTCCTCAGACGATGCTTCATTGGTGGGGGCGGTGGAGGGGGTGACGGCTGAAGCGCTGCTTGGACAGATACGGGAGAGGACGGTCCCGAGGTGGGAGCGTGTTCCGAGCCATAAGCAATATGTTGCTGCTGGCTCTCATGTGTGGTTGGCAATGAGGGTGCGTCACCTTGGGTGCAGTGCGACGCTCCAGGACCACTGGGAGCCCTCTGCCTCCAGTGTTCCTGGCTACCAGCTCCAGGGCCTCCTCCATCCCTTGGACAAAAACTCGGTGCCAACTATGTTCTTGGTGCTTAGTAAGCTTTTTGCTGCTGGTGAATCTCCGTCATTCCTCCTACAACAGCCAAACAAGCACACACCACTCCCACACATGCTTTCAGTGCCTCTGAGCTCCCGCTCTCTGTGTCTCCTCTTCTGCACATGTCATGATGACCCTTGACCTCCTGAATCACAGGAATCGAGCATTGCCATGTTATTGCTAAGGACGACCACGGCAGAAGGTCAGAAAAATTTAACGCTACCACCCATTTGATATCGCTCATGGTAACACCCATTTTCAAAAATGTAACTAGGTGTTTTGAAAATGGGTGAGAAGCCGGCGATCTGAAAACCCTTTTTAATCGCCCACGCCGGACATAATGCCCATTTTTGGGCGATAAGCTCAAAAGTGGAGGTTCTAGCCCTATAACTCAGGGCATAGTCTGAAAGTTAGAGCCAGGCCTTTCAAGAACAACGTTAGGAAACACTTCTACACACAAAGGGTGTTAGAAGTTTAGAACTCTTCCGCCAACAGCAATTACAGCTAGTTCAATAGTTAACTTTAAATCTGAGATTGATAGACATTTGTTAACCAAAGGTATTAAGGAATATGGGGCAAAGGTGGGTATATGAAGTTAGGTCGTAGATCAGCCATGATCTCATTGAATGGTGGAACAGGCTCAAGGAGCTGAATGGCCTACTCCTGTTCCAATGTTCCTATTAAAACAGCTCATCTGCTTTTGGTGTAAAACTTAACTGAAAGATAATTAATTTGAAAATTACTTTCGATATTCTCTCAGGCTCAGCAACACTTGTAAGTGAATCTCACAGCCCAATGAACTGGACAGTATCTTACTGCTAAATATCATAGCAATATAGGAACAGGAGTCGGCCATTCAGTCCCTTGAGCCTGTGTGCATTTCAATTAGACCATGGCTGCTCTGTATCTTAACTCCATAACCTTTAATACCTTTGCCTAACAAAAATCTAGCTATGAAAGGTCATCGACCTGAAACATTAACTCTGTTTCTCTCTCCACAAATGCTGCCTGAACTGTTGAGTATTTCTAGCATTCTCTGTTTTTATTTTAGATTTCCAACATCCGCAGTATTTTGCTTTTGTAAAAATTTACCAATCTGTTTTGACATTTTCAATTAACTTAGCCTTTGGGAGGCGGGGGCGAGGGGGGAGGGGCGACGAGAGGAGAGTTCCAGATTTCCACTACCCTCCTGACATTAGCCCTAAACAACCTAGCTCTAATTTTAAGGTTATGGCCCCTTGTTCTGTACTCCCCTACCAGAGGAAACATTCTCTCTCCATCCACCTTATCAACCTATAATCGTCTTAAACACCTCAATTAGATCACCCCTAATTCTTCTATACTCAAGGGAATACAAGCCTAGTCTATGCAACCTGTCCTCATAATTTAACCATTTTAGCCTTGGTATCATTCTATGAATCTGCGCTACACACCCTTCAAGGCTAACATCTCCTTCCTGAGCTGCAATGGTCAGAACTGAACACTATTGTTCAGCTATCTAGTTAAACAGTCGTGTGATCTGGAGATTCTCACAATAAGAATGATAAAATATTGATTATGTTACTTAACTATTAATGCAGAGGCATTAACCGGAGACGTGAGTTCAACTCCCACCCTAGCAGCTGTGGAATTTAAATTCAGTTAATTAAATAAATCTGGAATAAAAAGCTAGTATCAGTATGAAACCATCGGATTGTCATAAAAACCCATCTGAGCACTAATGTTCTTTCGGGAAGGAAATCTGCTGCCTTTACCTGGTCTGGTTTATATGTGACTCCAGACTCACTGCAAAGTTGTTGACTCTTAACTGCCCTCTGAAATGGCCCAGCAAGACACTCAGTTGTACCAAACCCCTACGACAAAGTCAGCACTGTGGGAATATCTTCACCACACGGACTGCAGCGGTTCAAGAAGGTGGCTCACCATCACCTTCTCAAGGGCAATTAGGGATGGGCAGCAAATGCTGGCCTTGTCAGTGATGCCCATATCCCGTGAATGAATTTAAAAAAAGATCCCTCATTCCAAATAGGGGTTACTGTGAGCTGACATGTGTATTCTTCTATCTATCAGGAAGAGGACTGAAAAGCACTAATGAGAAGTGGCTGATTGTAAGCTAACAAACTGGATTACTTTGGGTGTAATACATGATTGAACAGAATATCATTTTCAATAAAATGCAATGCATTTCTTAACACTTCTTACAGGCTGGAAAATTAAAATATAGAACTTTGCAGTTTTGATATGGTCCTAGCTCCATATAAAATGCAGCAAACTCAGACCTAACCTAAGAACGGGAGACCTACATATCTCATCTTGACTGATATAGGCTCAATAAGCAAGATTTTTATGCATAGGAGGGAGAACAGGGGCAAAGTGGAACCTCTGATTCCTCCCTCAGCTCTCTGTCAAATGATTACCTTGCCAAGCTGCCAATTATTTATGCTACCACCTTGACTGAAATCTCCTTTTGGTGTGGAGGCCATAGCAATATACATTGTCTACTTAGTTATGCCCCTGCTGCATGCAATGAATAGAAACATTTCTTGCATTACAAGTGCAATCTTCTCTGGATTGTACCACCAACCAATTCGAACCCAGCCCACCCCATCTCAAAATTCACATGAACCGTTCTACTGGAAGTTAATACATTTACCCTCAAGAGGAGCCATCAGAATTGCAAACCATCTTCAGGGTTTTTATTATGCTGGATCTCCAGGAATTAACCCTTTGTAACATGTCTTTATATCACAAATATATGAATTAAGCCCAAAATCCTCTCCAGGCTAAATAAGTCAAAATCTCAAAATTTGACTACTTCTAACATGAACATTTATTGCCCTGTGTACAAGGATGACCAATGGGATTTAAAAGATATTTGATGGGAATTGAGATAAAGTTTTGGTTTCCTGAGTGAGGTCAGTCCAACAACCTATGCAGACTACCTGCCATGGTGCAATATGGAATGGGGGACCTTCATTCTCATCAAGAGCGATAGATTTCACACAATACTCATTCTATGTTAAGTATATTCTCATTCATTGGTTGCAATTATGATAAAAAAAAGTTTGCAAATCTTTTACGGATTGGTTTTTGAATTACCTACCAGGTGGAGTTTCAAGTTGTTTTGGTGCAAGGCAGTGCTGGCTTTGGCACTGTGATGTATTGAATAGTAGGTGATGGCTGTCAATGCATTAGAGCTTATTTTAAAATTCTAGCACCAGGAATTTCACATCAGTCTAAAAACCTAATCAAATACATTTTATGCAAATAAGTATATTCATTTAACATTTAGGGGCCAATGCGTATTCTCAGTGTGGAGCTCATCCATTATAAGTCACATGACAGTCCCATGATTTTCCATTTATTAATGTTCGGGGAGTCCATTGCACGCCCTCTGTGTAGGTCTCTGGGTAGATGCATTCTAATTTGCTGATGCAGATTCATGGCGGTTGAGGCTCCGTGCTGTAATTGTACATTTGTAGAGAAGACTTTGAGAGGTTAGAAATTACTGTTTGCATCTTTAGCAGTTTGACATTTGCCTCACTCCTGTAACAATTTATTTGCAATTTTAAACTGTTTTAAATACATTCGCACCCCTGTTTCAATAGTAGCTGGAGAAATGTCACTGAATGTGGAGACCATCCAATTGCTAATATATTAATTCCAAGGCCCATGTGGGATTGTGTTCCTTGCAACGGTGTTTGCAGTAACGACAGAAAGATCATTCGGGAATGATTGAGAGCTGCTGGAGGACGAACACTCTCTACTTCTGAATTAATATTTATGTCATGTGTTTGATTTACAAATCAGACTGCAGCTTGATAACATGATTTTACTTTACACTGAGCAGAAAACCTGTTCAAAATGACCGACCACCATCTTCCACCTTCTCAAAGATAACTCGGGATGGGCAATAAGTGTCAGAGTTGCCCACATCCCAAGATTGATTTTTTTTTAAGATGAGGCGAAGGCATGGACATTGGTGAAAGTATTATCAGGGCCAGCTACAGAGATTGTCTGAAATCTTATTTTTAAAACGAACAAAAATGCAGATTTTGTCGGGCTTAAAGGTTTAAAGTGAATTAATTCAACTCCCCTACTCGACAGGCCATAGCAATGCTGCATGCCAGGAATGAACTAGTGTTCCTCCGATCCAGCATTGCCAGGGCACAAATCGCAGAGCGTATCCTGGTTGATGTACCCTGAGCAGTTGCACGCCCTTTGTGTAGCTCTCTGGGTAGGTGCATTCTACATTCCCTCCCTCACTTCATGCAGAACATTCCACAAGTGGCAGGGGCAGTTCTTGAGTATCCAGGCGAATGAACCTCAGTTCCACATCCCATTTGAAAGGCAGCACTTCCAACTATGCAATACCACATTGAAGTGACAGTCTAGATTACACGTTAAATCCCACGGCCTTCTGATTCAAGGCGAGCGAGTTAATTTTGAACCAGGATGATACTTAAAAAGCTGAAAGGCTCCGATATGCTGCGCAGGCGGTAACAGGTGCACGCCGACAGCGCCCAGTTATACTGCTGGCTCTGCACCATTGTCTGGTTAGGGGAAGTGGAATGTGTGAGGCTGCACGCACAGAACTACAATCCGCCAAATACACCACTTACAATGTTAACGATAGCGGAGTTGATGAGGAAGTGAGTTCTTTCCCCAACACAATCAACAAACAAAACGTTTCTAGTTTGCTTTCTGCTGAGCCCCGGAAATGCGAGAATGCCTCGCAAATGTGCCAGAATTCAATGCGCCGTCCTATCACCAGGTATGCTTCCAGTTTCTGCATGATACAGTGCGAGACACTTACAGTTGTACAGAAACTAGAGTACAAGCGAGCAACTAAATACAGAACTTGACTCCGCTTTACCTTCAGTGTGAACGGCAGATACGTAGGTCCAATTGTACCTCTGCACAATATCCAGCATGGCCCTGGCCTGGAGGGTATCTGAAGGGACAACCCGGAGGAAGTACTGGAACAGTGTCTTGTCGCTCAGGTCGATGCTTGTGGCCGAGTAGGCGATCTGGGGGATGTTGAAGAGCTGCAGGAGGTTCTGTACCTGGATGGCCACAGAACTGGAGCCTGGCCCAATGACCCCAGCGATGGGGGTCTTGGCTTTTGACCCGGCCACTGGCCCTTCGAGACACTGGGTCAGTCCATCCCTCTCGTTGCGCATTGAGATGAGCGAGTCTCGGATGAACTCGATACTCTGCTCGAGGGCCACCGACGAGTGCCAGCAGGAGTCTCTGATCTCGCAGCCCAGAGTGATGTTGGGCAGCAGGTCGCGGTTGGCGTTGATTTTGTCCAGAGTATGGAACATAGCCTCCACCCGCTGAATCCCGTACTGCTCTCGGACCTCGCCACACTTTCTCTCGGGCACCTTGGCGGCCGGGGGCTGGTGGTGCACCGAGAAGAGAGCCCCAATGATCACATCGCCATCCTTCCGAGCCACCGAGCGTTGAGCCGAGTTCATGGACAGCAGGACTCTCTTCCCGGCCTCATGCTCTCGGACGCTGAGAATCACTGGGATGAAGATCAGCCAGAGGGTCACAATCTCAATGCCAGCAGGCTTGCGGCTGCCCAGCTTGCTCGTTTTGGCCATCCTCTCACCACACAAATCAAGACGACGGCTTTACGACTTGGAAAGGTCATTCAGGCGCACCAAACATACCTGGAAAAGGAAAAATCATCAAATAGTCAGAACAGGACTAAAGACACACCTGACTGGACTGGACCCAGCTCACAGCAGTGCTGCTTGAGTGGGGACCGCGATTTTACCCAGAATTATAATTCTGGTGTCCGAATGACCTTGATGCAAAGCAAAAAAAAACTGTGTGCAAAAAGTCAAGGCAAGTTCTTGAGAATCGTCTCATCAAACTTGTGCAAGGTGTAAATCAGGTTAACAATTAAACAGGAACGAATGAGAGTTCGGCTCCGGACACACATTGAAGGCATCTGAGCTGACACACCTTGCAACAGACTGGCTTCACCAGGGGGCAGCCCAGCATTCACCAGAAACACATCACAATGTGGCCAGGTCAGATTCCCAGCAGCACGTCACAATTATCCGCGCATTTATTTTCAAGCTGCATTCAGATCTATCAATTGTATCAAATGGGCATATTTTATAATCAGGAACACTTTATTGTACTAAAATCAAGGGAGAAGTGCAGGAACATTTATCCAAGGTTCGTTCAGATGGTGGTAACATACGCCTTATAACTGGTATAATTCCAAAACACATCTACATGAATAGAACATTGGGCAAAATCGCGCACTGTAGCCTAGTTACACTAAGATACCGTTAAGATCTAGGTTCTCATCACAAGTCCCTTCAGCAGACCTGCCAAAGGATCTGTATTTGCTGAATTTAGATTTAACACGCAGTTTTGAAGCTCAGTTTCCCCCTCTTGAATCCACGGCTCCGCTAGCTACACTTTTCTGCATCGTATTAATCGATAGATGTAGACTCGCGGCCGGACTATATATAATACTTGGTTATTTACCAGACACCTTCCCGTGGCAGGGATAGATTCAGCACCAAGGTCAGCGCAAAGCCATTCCAACTCTGCCAGCTAGATCCAGGCGTCAGCCAACTCCTCAACAAAGTTCACGATGGCTTCTTCAAATGGTCTCACGCCAGGAGGATCACGTCCAACACTGGGCTTTGTACAGGTTGCTGGGAATAGTTCAAGTCGCAGGCGCGGCTGGTGAGCCTCTAATGTGTTGCACAGAAACACATCGAGGGGACTTGCTGGCGCTACTCAGCGCGCACAAGATAAGAACAAGCCAACAACAGAAGGAATTCCTGTGTTTCTACAAGAGAAGCGGGGCAATGTCGATGCTTTGGCTCGGGTTAGCCAGCAGAGTATTTGTTTCACAGACAAATTCTCCATTCCAAACAAATCAGAATCAGCAAGTGAAATGAAAGACTTACCTGCGATCAATGCAATGATCACACGCCTTGTGAACCAGGCGGATCCTGCCTTCTCTCTACTCTCATTCGCAATAGGGCAGGTCTATCGCATGAAGCCGCTTCGCCTGCACACTCCTGCCCTCTGCCCGCCGCTCCATTTTACTACAGAGCTGAAATCAGGACATCTCCCCATCAATGTTCGGCTGCTGCCTGTTAATGAATTGCACACAGCCAAAAGTCGAGAGGCCGCTCACAGCAGAACCCCATGTACCAGAAAGAGCCCCACTCTCGGGCGAAATCCTAAAGATTTTCATTTAAAAAATAACAGGTCTGTGATCTGCACAAATGGAAACTTTCGCCCCTAAAGTAATCTTTCTGCAAACTTTCACTGGGAAATGTTGCTTTACACCAAGTAAATAGAATGGCGCAGGGCCAATCTGATATAAAAAATACAACCTCAATATTAAATACTTGGTATCTCATAGCAACCATTCCCAAAGGCTGGAAATATCCTAGTTTCTCAATGTGACCATAATTCAGTAGGGTAGACCTCACATAATGTCCAAAGTGGGGTGCCAAGAAGTCTTAATGCCTATTTTGTTTGACCACTGTGTCATCAACAGAAAAACAATTCTGCAAGGATTCTCCAGGAGGCACAACTAACAGAATAAGATAGACACAACAAAAGGAAGCTCCTAATCTACATCCTAATAATCATTCTAAGCCTTTATAAATCATGGGTTAGGCCCTAGCTGGAGTATTGTGTCCAATTCTGGGCACCGCACTCGAGGAAAGATGTCAAGGCCTTGGAGAGGGTGCAGAGGAGATTTACTATAATGGCATAAGGGTTGAAGGACTTCAGTTATGTGGAGAGACTGGAGAAGCTGGAATTGTTCTCGTTAGAACAGAGAAGGTTAAGGGGAAATTTCATAGAAATGTTCAAAATTATGAAGGGTTTTGAAGGAGTAGACAGGGAGAAATTGTTTCCACTGGCAGAAGGGTCAGTAACCAGAGAACACTACTCTTTTTGATATATATTCATGACTTAGACTTGGGTGGACAGGATATAAATTCAAAGTTTGCAGATGACACGAAACATGGAAATGTAGTGAACAGTGAGGATGATAGTAATAAGAACATAAGAAATAGGAGCATGAGTAGGCCATTTGGCCCCTCAATCCTGCTCCGCCATTTAATAATATCATGGCTGATCTGATCAGGGACTCAGCTCCACTTCCCTGCCCACTCCCCATAACCCTTTATTCCCTTATCGCTCAAAAATCTGTCTATCTCCGTCTTAAATGACCGAACCTCCACATGTCTCTGGAGCAGAGAATTCCGCAGATTTACAACCCCCTGAGAAAATAAATTCCTCCTCATCTCAATTTTAAATGGGTAATCCCTTATTCTGAGACTATGCCCCCTAGTTTTAGTTTCCCCTATGAGTGGAAATATTCTCTCTGCATCTACCTTGTCGAGCTCCCTAATTATCTTATATGTTTCGATAAGATCACCTCTCATTCTTCTGAACTCCAATGAGTATAGGCCAAACCTACTCAACCTATCTTCATAAGTCAACCCCTTCATCTCTGGAAAAACCTAGTCAACCTTTTCTGAACAGCCTCCAATACAAATATATCCTTCCTTAAATATGGAGACCAAAACTGTATGCAGTACTCTAGGTGTGGACTCACAAATATCCTGTACAGTTGTAGTAGGACTTCTCTGTTTTTATATTCCATTCCCCTTGCAATAAAGGCCAACATTCCATTTGCCTTCCTGATTACTTGCTGTACCTGCATATTAACTTTTTGTGTTTCATGCACAAGGAGCCCCAGGTCCCTCTGTACTGCAACATTTAGCAATTTTTCTCCATTTAAATAATAGTTTGCTTTTCTATTTGTTCTGCTAAAGTGGATAACCTCACACTTTCCCACATTATACCCCATCTGTCAAAGTTTTGCCCACTCACTTAGCCTGTCTATATCCCTTTCTTGTATCCTCCTCACAATTTGTTCTCCCACCAGCAAACTTGGCTACATTACAGTCAGTCTCTTCATCCAAGTTATTAATATAGATTGTAAATAGTTGAGGCCCCAGCACCGATCCCTGCAGCACCCCACTAGTTACTGTTTGCCAACCGGAAAATGACCCATTTATCCCAACTTTCTGTTTTCTGTTAGTTAGCCAATCCTCTATCCATGCTAATATATTGTGAAATTTTATCTTGTGCAGTAACCTTTTATGTGGCACCTTATCGAATGCCTTCTGGAAATCCAAATACACCACATCCACTGGTTCCGCCTTATCCACCCTGCCCATTACATCCTCAAAGAACTCCAGTAAATTTGTCAAACATGATTTGCCTTTCATAAATCCACGCTGACACTGCTTGATTGAATTATGTTTTTCCAAATGTGCTGCTACTGTTTCCTTAATAATGGACTCGAGCATTTTCCCAACAACAGATGTTAGGCGAACTGGTCTATAGTTTCCTGCTTTCTGTCTGCCTCTTTTTTTAAACATTTGCGGTTTTCCAATCCGCTGGGACCTCCCCAGAATCCAGCGAATTTTGGTAGATTACAACCAATTACACTATCTCTGCAGCCACTTATTTTAAGACTCTAGGATGCAAGCCATTAGGTCCAGGGGACTTGTCCGCATTTAGTCCCATTATTTTACCGAGTACTACTTCTTTAGTGATAGTGATTGTATTAAGTTCCTCCCTCCCTATAGTCCCTTGATTATCCACTATTGGGATGTTTTTAGTGTCTTCTACCATGAAGACCAATACAAAATATTTGTTCAAAGTCTCTGCCATTTCCATGTTCCCTATTATTAATTCCCCAGTCTCATCCTCTAGGGGAGCAACATTTACTTTAGCCACTCATTTCCTTTTTATATAGACTCCGGGAGGACACAGACAGACTCGTGAAATGGGCAGACACATGGCAGATGAAATTTAATGCAGAGAAATGTGAAGCCATTCATTTTGGTAAGAAGATTGAGGAAAAGCAATATAAACTAAATGGTACAATTTTAAAGGGGGAGCAGGAACAGCGAGACTAGTGGTATACTTGGGGTGAAGGTGGCAGGACAAGTTGAAACGACAGTTCAGAAGACAATCAGGATCCTTGGATTTATTAATAGAGACCTAGGGCCCAAAATTCATTCCCGCCCATTTCTTGGCGGCCACCGGGCGGGAGATCCGTTTTTGGCGCCCGCTGCCGCCAGGTCCCGTCGGGAGCCACTTTGGCCATTGTGTGGGCGGCAGTGCGTGGGAGAGGGCAGGAGCGGGACTCGGCGGCAAGCATCATCAGAATGCGTCAGGTGGAGGCCTCTCCACTCGGGTTTGTTCGGAGGGCCTCCACTGCGCATGCATGGGATTTAGGCGATTTTTTAATTGTAGTTCTGTGTAGCCTGTTGTAGTCCTTTTGTGGCCCTTGCACACTAATTGAGTAAGTGCTCAGGGCCATAAAAGGACACCACTCAATTTCACCTGCGAGGGGAGAGGAGAGAAGAGGAGAGGAGAGGAGAAGAGAGAAGAGAGAGACACGAGACACGAGACAGGAGACAGAGAAGAGAGCAGAGGCTACAGAGAAAAGAAGAAGAGAGGAGAGAGGAGAGGAGAGAGAAGTGAGTAGAGGAGAGGAGAGGGAGAGAATACAGAAAAGAGAGGAGAGAGAGAGGAGGGGAGAGAGAGAGGAGAGAGGAGAGAGAGAGGAGAGAGAGAGGAGAGAGAGAGAGGGAGAGAAGAGAGGAGAGAGAGAGGCGAGGAGAGAGAGAGGAGAGAGAAGAGAGAGAGAGGGAGAGAAGAGAGGAGAGAGAGAGGAGAGGAGAGAGAGAGGAGAGAGGAGAGAGAGAGGAGCGAGAGAGGAGAGAGATTGAGGGAGAGAAGAGAGGAGAGAGAGAGGAGAGAGAGAGAGGAGAGAGTTGGAGGTTAGAGAGCAGAGGTGGCATTGGAGAGGGGCCAGTCTGAGTTGCAGAGGGGGCAGTGTGACAAATTTATAACCAGACTGTTCAGCAGCCATTCCTCTCATCATAGAGGATGGGTGGCCAGAAAGCATTAATGAAGACTGCGAGAACCAAGCCGAGAGCTCCATGGTTCAATGAGCAGGAGTTGGAGGAGCTAGTGACAGAGGTGGAGTGCAGGTACGGCAAATTCACCCGGGATGGGCGTGGCAAGCCTCCACCAGCCCAATACCGACATCTTTGGATGAACATAGGTCAGTGCAATGGGCAACGTGGAGTGGAATGGGGACCAATGCCGCAAACGGTGGAACAGTGAGCACAAATTTATTCGGCCTCTCCTGTCCAAGGCCAAAAAGGTTGTGCACGTGATGTGTGTGTGTGTGTGTGTGTGTGTGTGTGGGGGAGTGTATGTGGGGGGCATGAGCAAAGGGGGTAAAGGCTCCAACGTTCCTTTGTGCAGAGAAAACAAGCAGCCAAACAGGCAAGCCTGCGTGCGACCGGATGGGGCCCACAAGATGTGGTGGAATTGACCAGGCTGGAGGAGCGTGCGTTGGCATTGGTGGGACATCGCCACATTCCAACCACAAACGTTTCTGCAGATCCGGTGCTACCGCGGGGTAAGGCTACACTCATCTCTGGTGTCAGCGACAGTCATGGCATGAAAGTATTTGCAATGATAAGGCTCTCGCCGTTGAACGCAGAATTTGTTGCCCATTATTGGTGTGGACATATAGGGATGGGACTCCTTGCTGGCATAATGTGAGATGGCATGGCTCACGTCTCACTTTCACCAGCACCAGCACCCCGCCCCCACTACAAACTGAAATTTTGTCCTCTACTTGCAGATGCTGACTCGGACAGCACGGATCTGGAGAGGCCATCGACCTCTGGCATTCACAGATGCCTTCACACCCCAGCATCTCCCACCCCGACGTTCTCCACACCCAAGGACACCGGATCCTTCCTGCACCCCAGCCCACATCACCCATGTCCACCGCTCCCACCTCCGCCACCCAGGTCTGGGAAGAAGAGGAGAGAGAAGAGGGAGAAGGGCCTATATTTGTGCCCCTTCACCTGGGTGATCCGGAATCGCTAACATGAGCCCCCTGCTATGTCATCCAAGTGTCTGCAGAACCTCAGTGTCGGGCTCAGATTTCCTGGGGTCTCCTACAGACTCCACTCAAGCAAGCGCAGAGTCCGTGGCACAAAGGGAAGCAAGGCCCCAGCACCCAGCAGCATCGAGCAACCGCCTGCGGATGCAACACGGCTTGCTCTATTGAGCCAGATGGTGCAGCTATCAACTACCAGTGTGGAGGTAGGTGGCGAGATGCAGCAAACCATGGCTGGGATAGCTGCCAGCATCGCCACAATCATTCAGCAGCACGATGAAAGGATGGAGCGCGTCCTCACAGTGTTGGTGCACCCATCAGAAAGCGTCGAGGCCATGAGGCAGGTGATGGCTTCCGCACACGTGGTGCAAGCCCCCAACCCCACACCCTCAAAGCAGACAGAAGGGGAGCAGCAGGAGATCCCGGCGCCTTCGGTCCCGTGCCCTACATTGTCACCAAGACGCACATGTCTACACACATCGCGCTGCCCTCCTGCACAACCTCCTGAACCAGAGGCAGTGAGGGGCAAGGGAGGGCCACTCCATCATGTAGGCGTGGGGAGGAAGAGCAAAGCGGGCGTCACTGCAAGGGGACGGGAAGAGAGGTGGTGGTGCCGCGTAGAGGGATGGGTGTTGCTTCCTCGTCTAAATGTACGTATATGTGATAATATTATGTAACGTTTGTCATTGCGCACTTGTAAATACGTTCACATTGTTGACCCTCTGTTGGTGCATGTGTCATTTTAACGCATGTGTGGTGCGTTGCACCAACCACACATCTGTCCCTCAGGTCATCTGCTTCATCAGGAATATCTTCCCATCCACGTCTGACTGCAGTGTATAATGGGTCCTGTCATCAGGCCATCACAAGATGACAATGAATGCAGGAAGGCTGCCATTCAATTACTCTAGTTTATCAAGTTGCAGGGCAGACCGTAAGGCTTGCACTTCAACCCTCTTTTAGCAAGGCCAAAGCTGGAGGAGTGCCACCCTTGAGATGACATGGTCTATCAGTTACATTGCAGTACATTGTGCGAGACAATTAATAAATCAGCTTGGATGTACAACATGTGAGATGCTGAACACTTGTCAGTCACTCATAATAATTTTCTCTTTGCCATTGGCCTCCTCAATGAAGGACTTTCAACAAGGTGCAACAAAAAAGCCTCCATTAGCTTACACACATTTCAGTTGGTTTTAGCACATCCAATTTAAACATCACCATCAGCAAGAAAATAATGTAACATTGACCTAACTTCTTTCCAGCAGTCCCACTGATATGGTGCAGAATTCAACTGGCTGCCTTGAAGTGATGGCCACCAGCATTTCCTCCCAGCCAATGTGCCAGAGCTGCCCCAATGCCTCCACCTCTCCCTCCCCTGCTCCCAGCCGATGTGTGATTGCTGCCCGCTCACACTGCTGCCTCCCTCCCTCCCGATTGACGCCGCTCACACTGCTCCCACCCTCCCTCCTTCCCGCCCTCCTGATTGATGCTGAAATAGAGCTGCCTCTCTCCTGATTCAAGCTGCTCACACTGCTGTCTCCCGCCCGTAGTGCGATTGTTGCCCACTGCCACCCAGAGCGGTTCTTTTGGCGGGCGGCAGGTCAGAGGGAGTGCAGCAAAAGTGATCAAAATGGCGATTATCTGACATCCGGCCTGGGCAGGCGGGACATTGTGATGTGGGTGGAACCCTTCCCCAACAATCTTCCACCGGGTGGATCCTTGACGGGAGATGGACGGTTCCAGAGGAATCGCCCAGAAAACGGCCATTTCCGGCGGAACTTCGGCAGCAGCGGGTGTTGAGCTGCTGAAAATCGACCCTTTAGAGTACAAAAGCAAGGAAGTTATACAAAACCTTTATCAATCAATGCTTAGGCCTCAGCTGTAGTATTGCGTTCAATTCTGGGCACCTCACTTTAGGAAGGATGTCAAGGCCTTGGAGAGGGTGCAGAATAGATTGACCAGAATGGGACCAAGGATGCGGGACTTCAGTTATGTGGAGAGACTGAAGAAACTGGGATTGTTCTCCTGAGAGCAGAGAAGGTTAAGGGGAGATTTAATAGAGGCATTCAAAATCATGCAGCGTTTTGATGTAAGAAGTAAGAAGTGGCAAAAGTGTTGGTAACCAGAGGTCACAGATTTAAGGTCATTGGCAAAAGAATCAGAGGCGATGTGTCGAAAAAAAATGATACAGTAAGTTATAAGGGTGATGGAAGCAGATTCAATTTTCAAAAGGGAATTGGATAAGTACCGGTAAGGGAAACATTTGCAGGGCTATAGGCAAAGAGCACGGGAATGGGGATAATTGATAGTTCTTTCAAATAGCTGGCACAATACAATGGGATGAATGGCCTCCTTCTGTGCTGTATCATTTTATCATTCTATAATTCCATGAAAAGGAAAAATATTGCATGGCTATGGGGAAAGAGTGGGTGCATGGGACTAATAGGATAGATATTTTGAAGAGCCGGCATAGGCACGAAGGGCTGAATAGCCTGCCTAAGATGATTCTATAATATAATGAACAGAAAATATGTTGTTCCCAAACAGGACAACGCACAACTTTAATTTATAGCTTAATGCATAAAAATGAAACCTTTTAAAATTTTTCAGTTGCTTATGTCTTTTTTATTTATAAATGATATGGCTACGTGATAGTGTGTTCTGGGTATAGCTAAGACCGTTGCATATTTAAATGTTTCAATGATTGTTTTACAATTCTAAATATATATTTTTTAAAAGCACAAGTGTCTAATCACCATCCTTTGTCTCTCTCAGTTTCTGCCATTGTCTGTCTCTGAGATATATCCTCTTTCTCTGAAACTTGGCATGACATTTTTAAATTTATTAGATTTTCATTACTTCTCATAGTTGCAGTATTCCAATTTGTTGTCTTTTTTATTTAAGTCAGTCAAAAAGTGTGACCAGCATGTGACACAGGAAGTGTGATGTAACAGACAAATGTATGATATTGTACAATTGTTGATATTGTATATCTGCCCTTGTTAGAAGATATATGGTGAAGTTGGAAGACCTGTATCAAAGTTTATAAAATGTTGCAGTTTCCTTTATAAACCAGAACACCCCTAATACATATTGAAATGAAGATGGAGAAACCCTGGGATGCCTCTCATTCATATTAAAATGAATCTTGGACACGCCCTGGTGATGTGAGTATCAGTTGGCGCACAGCAGAATGAAGAGGTTGTGGCCCCCGCCTATGATGCCCCTCAGGATGGAGTTGTTGAATTTTTTGTTGCAGGCTGAACCCATGACATTGGTACTGTGCTGGTGGTATTCACTCTGTCTGCCAACTCCTGCCAGGCTCTATGCACCACTGTTTACGCCTACCTGTGTGCTGCTGGACCCCTGTCCACTGCATCCAGCAGCATCTCCACTGCATCTCTGTCAAAACCTCCTTCTCCTACCAGTGCTTCCTGTCATTTTTGTTCCATGCCAACATCCAGTAGAGTTCTGCCAAAGGATCTAGGCCAGCCTAGAAATCTACTGTAGCTCAAGGTCAGCTTTGTCAGATCAGCTAGCGTGTAGGTGGGTACATGCATGCATATGTGTGCTTGCACGCATGCATATATATATATGTGTGGGTGGATGTGTGAATGGGTGTCCGTGTGTGTCCCTATGTGACATACTACAATTGCACTATAGAGTCACTTTTGACAATCGCACTGCGTAGTTATAGAGGAGTACACTGATCGCAATCTGTTAAGCAGTGACCAGCAGCAAGTGACTGACATTTTAAACCAGTCCATCTGCTGAGTCCATGTGCAACACCCCAGGAGATTTATCTATCCATCATAATCATCGCTGAAGAATATATTTAAACTATTTCTGTAATTGATTTCCGTACGCTAAAACAGACTTTCAACAGACTGCTGGAAGACTAATTGGAAGACAATGCATATTTATGATGAGAACATATGTAGGAAAAGTCTATCTGGCAATCAATATCTTTGCTGCAATGTGCAACTGTTAGTTTAATTGGAAAGCAATGGGTGTCCCTTGCTGCAGTATCTGATTCTGAACCAATATTGGGTGCCAGTAAGATATTCCTGCTACAATGTGTGGTTGGAAATTTAGCTCCGTGCACTTGAGAGCACATAAAACAAGCTGTTAATTGTATTTCTAAACTGCAACAAAAGCACAGAACAGTAATCAAATAGAATAGGAAAGAACACAAAGAAATGATATGGAAGGCCTTAGATGCAACAAGAACAATTTGCATGTGTATAGCACCTTAACTGAGACTTTGTCTTTGACACAAGTGCCCTCGACTCCATCCTGCAGCATGCTACCCGCCACCATCTCAGCAAAACCCCAGCCCTGCACAAGATAGAAAAGGCCATCCGTCAGCTCAAGAACAACAAGGTTTTCAGGAGCGGATGGAATCCCCGCTGAGGCATTAAAGTATGGTGGAGAGGCACTATTTGCACGAATGCATGACCTCATCTCTCTCATCTGGAAGGAGGCGAGCATGCCGGGAGATTTCAGAGGTGCAGTAATCGTGACCATCTTTAAAAAAGGGGACAAGTCCGACTGCGGCAACTACAGAGGAATCTCCCTGTTATCAGCCACTGGGAAGGTCATCACTAGAATCCTCCTCCACCGTCTTCTCCCTGTGGCTGAGGAGCTCCTCCCGGAGTCACAGTGTGGATTCTGTCCACTACGGACATGATCTTCACCACGCGACAACTGCAAGAGAAATGCAGGGAACAGCACCAACCCTTGTAGATGGCCTTCTTTGACCTTACAAAGGCCTTTGACACTGTTACTCCCTGAGCCAAATTCTAACTAAATTTTTGTAGGGTTTTCAGTTCTTTCCGTTGCCAGAATTGGAGTTGGGGCTGAGTTTATGAACAGAAAGTCTTAATGCATCATGTGAATGGCCAGTCCTGCTGTCAATCACATAAATATATAGTGGGGTGATTCAGAGCAACATCTTATTTAAAAGACAGAAGAGCACTCCTTCAGTACTGCATTTAAGTGTCAGCATAGATTACATGCTCAAAGTCTCTGGAGTGGGATTGAATGAATCCAAAGAAATTGCAAATTATAAAAGAAACAATGATTTTATAAAAGAAGTACTTGTGCCAGATCAGCAGACACAGAGGGCTAAGGTCAAGACAGTAAAACAGGTCTTCAAGGCCTAGCTATGGTGAGAAGGGATTTAGCAAGGAGCCTTAAAGAAAAACAAGCTGTCTCTTGAAAGGGCCACAAGACATTTAGACAGATAAGGAAGAAAATGACCTCATAGGTACCCTTTCCCCTGTGATTGGACAATTGAATGGGTAAAAAATGATTAATGTAAGGTATCCACCAGCCCACCGAAATAAGATATAAAAAGGGGCAACCGAGAGAAACAGACAGACTGAGGAGAGCGTTTCCTCAAGGTGGATCTCATGTGGGCTTCGGCCTAACACCTTGGTCAAGCTCAAACCTTTGAGGTGGACCCCGACTGTGCTGGTTTTGGCCTAACACCTCCACCAGCTGGGGATCTGTTGAGAGACACTGTTCTGCCTCAATGTCCCGGGGCCGTAGATCGCTCTTATCTATCACGGGTTGTATGTCTACTATATCTATCTCAATTGCATGTAGTATCTGATTATGATAAAATTGTAGCTCTTTAATAAAATGTCTTATAACTCCTAAGACTCTTTGCGTAATCTGTGCATGACCAGTGATCCAAACCTTACAGTGGTGTCAGAAGTGGGATCACAGAGTTGGGAATTGTCAGGTTCCGGTTTGGGAACCAGAGAGACTTGGTCGACCGCACGTGATCATCGCTTAGACTAGGTAGGGAACTATGATTATATCCTTGACAGACTTTCTGGGAATGTCCAGAAAAACAAACTTAAGCTGAAAATAGGCTGAGATAAGTTAGCTTGTGGTGCATAGTTGTGCGCTGTACAATTAAATAAGAAAACGAAAGAGTTAAAAGAACAGATAGACAAGCTGCAAAAAGAAATCAACGGTTGGCAGGAAAGCATTTCAGTCCTTCGTAACCAGTGACGCTGGGTGCTAGAGGGTCATGACAAAGCGCATTGTACATGAAGGAAACTGGACCAAAGACGAGAAAATATTAAACTACAAGCATAAAATACCAGTTTGAGTGAGGAGTTAGAAGATACAAGGGGCACTTTAAGGGAATTAAACTGTTGCCAAACCATTGCCTTCCCCGAAGCAGACCACATCCTTGCTTAGCAAAAATCCAACAGCTTCAGGCACAAATCAGCCAACGGTGGACAGTGCTGGCTGCTGTCTCCAAAACCGAACTGAAAGATCCCAGCCCTTACTGGGACAACATAGCTGAAGATCCCACTGCCTCTGCTCCCCCTGCTTCCCCTGCTCTGCCTCCACTGTACCAAGGATGACGAGGCAGGTGAGACGATACCAGTGTGTGTGGTCACCTGAGCTAAGGCAGCCACAAGCCCAAGCATCAGGCCGGCCTAGAAGGCAAGCAACCCTCCTCGACCGCGAGTAGCGAGGTAGAAACCACTACCATTGTTAAGTATGAATAAAGAGTCTGACCAGATACTGTGAGCTCAAAGTAAAATGTGACAGTCTATTATTCCAGGTCTCCAGATTGCCTCTCCAGCCTGTGAGGCCTCCTTAAGTACAGGTGCTCCCAAGGGATTGTGGGATGCCTTGGCACTCCAGGGGATGAGCCCTCTGGTGGTTAAACAAGGTATTTACAGGTTTACTTATATAACAACACTCCCCCCCCCAAAGTCAACAGTGTAACTATTTACAAGGTGGGTCGATCTGGGGCCTTCCTTTCCCTAGTTGATCGTCTCGGTGCAAATGCTGGTTTTGGTGAGTCATTTGTTGGGCCTTCGCTGGGCTGCTGTGCAGCTGGCCTTGTTGGCCTTGCTGGGCAGCCTGGTGTGGTGAGTCCTGCTGGGCTGCTGTGGGTGATGGGTTCTGCTTTGTGGTCAACTACTGTGTTAGTTGCCACTGGTGTGTGTGTTGGGGGCTCAAAAAAGGTAGGGTCTAATGTGGGTTGCTCTGGATAGGCCGTGAATCTGAGTTTGGTTTGTTCCAAGTGTTTCCTGTTGATGAGTCCATTTGAAAGTTTGATCTGAAACACCCTACTCCCCTCTTTCGCTATGACAGTGCCGGGAAGCCACTTGGTACCTTGTCCATAGTTCAACATAAATACAGGATCATTAATTTCAATTTCGCGTGACACATTTGCGCTATCATGATATGTACTTTGTTGAAGCCGCCTGCTCTCTACTTGTTCGTGTAGGTCAGGGTGGACTAACAAGAGCCTTGTCTTAAATACCCTTTTCATGAGCAGTTCAGCAGGTGGGATCCCAGTGAGCGAGTGGGGTCTCGTGCGGTAACTAAGCAGGACTCGGGATAGGCGAGTCTGCAGTGAGCCTTCAGTTACCCTCTTCAAGCTCTGCTTGATTGTTTGCCCTGCTCTCTCTGCCTGACCATTGGATGCTGGTTTGAACGGGGCAGATGTGACATGTTTGATCCCATTGCGGGTCATGAACTCTTTGAACTCAGCAGTGGTGAAACACGGCCCGTTGTCGCTCCCAAGAATATCAGGTAGGCCGTGCGTGGCAAATATGGCCCGCAGACTTTAGTGGTGGCAGCGGACGTGCTTGCCGACATTATCTCACATTCAATCCATTTGGAATACGCATCTACGACCACTAGGAACATTTTACCCAAGAACGGGCCTGCATAGTCGACATGGACCCTTGACCACGGTTTGGAGGGCCAAGACCATAAACTTAGCGGCGCCTCCCTGGGCGCATTGCTTAACTGTGAACATGTGTTGCATTTGTGCACGCAGGACTCTAAGTCCGCATCGATACCGGGCCACCATACGTGGGATCTGGCTATCACTTTCATCATTACAATGCCTGGGTGGGTACTGTGGAGATCACTAATGAAAGTGTCCCTGCCCTTTTTGGGGACCACTACCCGATTACTCCACAGAAGGCAGTCTGCCTGTATAGACATTTCATCTTTGCGCCGCTGGTACGACTTTATCTCTTCCTGCATTTCTAATGGTTCACTAGACCAGCTCCCGTGAAGCGCACAGTTTTTTTACTAAGGACAGTAATGGGTCCTGGCTCGTCCAGGTTTTAATCTGTCGGGCGGTAACGGGTGATTGCTCAATCGCGAATGCTTCCATTACCATGACTAAATCTGCGGGCTATACCATTTCCACCCCCGTGGTGGGCAATGGCAGCCTACTGAGAGCATCGGCGCAGTTTTCTGTGCCTGGCCTGTGGCGGATGGCGTAGTTGTATGCAGACAATGTGAGCGCCCATCTTTAGATGTGGGCCGATGGATTCGTATTTATCCCCTTACTTTCAGAAAACAGATATATCAGTGGCTTATGGTCAGTTTCCAATTCAAATTTGAGCCCAAACAGATATTGATGCATTTTCTTTACCCCATAAACACACGCTAACGCTTCTTTTTCAATCATGCTGTAGGCCCTCTCAGCCTTAGACAGACTTCTGGATGCATAAGCAACCGGTTGCAATTTCCCGCATTCATTAGCTTGTTGCAATACACACCCGACACTGTATGACGACACATCACATGCTAGTACCAAACGCTTACATGGATCATACAACACAAGCAATTTGTTTGAGCATAACAGTTTTCTAGCTTTTACAAAGGCATTTTTTTAGCTTTTACCCCATACCCATTCGTCTCCTTTACACAGTAAGACATGCAGTGGTTCTAACAGTGTGGTGAGTCCGAATAAGAAGTTACCAAAGTAGTTCAGGAGTCCTAGAAACGACCGCAGCTCCATCATGTTCTGTGGCCTCGGTGCGTTCTCGATTGCCTCCATCTTCTAAACGGTGGGCCTGATGCCATCCACCGCGATTCTTCTCCCCAGGAACTCCACTTCAGGCACCAGGAAAACGCACTTCGAGCATTTTAACCCGAGCCCCACACAGTTAAGCCGACTAAGAACCTCCTCCAAGTTCTGCAGGTGCTCAACTGTGTCCCGACCTGTAACCAAGATGTTGTCCTGGAAGACCACGGTGCATGGGACCGACTTCAGTAAGCTTTCCATGTTTCTCTGGAAAATCGCCGCGGCTGATCGAATCCCAAATGGGCATCTGCTGTAAATGAAGAGACCTTTGTGCGTGTTGATGCAGATGACGCCCTTCGATGATTCCTCCAGCTCCTGCATCATGTAGGCTGAGGTCAAGTCCAGTTTCGTGAACGTTCTTCCTCCCGCCAGAGTCACAAAAAGGTCGTCTGCCTTTGGTAGTGGGTATTAATCCTGCAGGGAGAAACGATTGATAGTTACTTTGTAATCACCACAGGTTCTGACGGTGCCATCTCCCTTGAGGACTGGAACAATCGGACTGGCCCACTTGTTGAATTCAATCAGCGAAATGATGCCCTCTCGTTGCAGCCGGTCCAGCTCGATCTCCACCCTCTCTCTCATCATGTACGGTACTGCTCTCGCCTTGTGATGGATGGGTCGCGCCCCCGGAATTAGGTGGATCTGCACTTTTGCTCATTGGAATTTCCAGATGCCTGGTTCGAACAGCGAGGGGAACTTGTTTAAGACCTGGGCACATGAAGTGTCGTCGACGGACGAGAGCGCTCGGACGTCGTCCCAGTTCCAGCGTATCTTTCCCAGCCAGCTCCTGCCGAGCAGCGTGGGGCCATCACCCGGTACCACCCAGAGTGGTAGCGTGTGCACTGCTCCATCGTAGGAGACCTTTACGGTAGCACTGCCAATTACAGGAATCAGTTCTTTTGTGTACATTCTCAGTTTAATGCGAATGGGAGTCAGGACTGGCCTTGAGGCCTTGTTGCACCACAATTTATCGAAAGTCTTTTTGCTCATAATGGACTGGCTCGCGCCCGTGTACAGCTCCATTGACACCGGGTGTCCATTAAATTCAACTTTCAGCATTATCGGGAGACACTTTGTGGTAAATGTGTGCACCCCAAATACCTCTGCCTCCTCGGCCTGAGGCTCTGGTTAGCCGTGATCCACCATGAATCTGTCCTCTGCAACATGGTGGTTTGCAGAATTAGCAGAGTTTGCAGCTCGCCTACACATACATTGGAGATGTCCCATTGTTCCACAGCCCTTGCAAATGTATCCTTTGAAGTGGCATGAATGGAATCGATGATCACCCCCGCAGCGCCAACAAGGTGTTAGTGGCCTAGCACTCATAACCCTTGATGGTAGACTCTGAGACATCTGCGGACGTGCAGCTGCAGGCATGTGAGGCCTGCCCTGTACATTGCAATTTGAAAACAACATTACTTTGTTCACAGTACTTGTAGCAGCACTCATGTGGTGAGAGACTTGCTTGGTATTGTCACTGGTGACAATGAATGCCTGGGCTATCGCTATGGCTTTACTCAAGGTTGGGGTCTCTACAGTCAAAAGTATGTGAAGTATCACTTCATGGCCAGTGCCAAGAACAAAGAAGTCCCTGAGCACGTGCTCCAAACATCCTTCAAATTCGCAATGTCCTGCAAGGCGTCTTAGTTCAGCGACATAACTCGCCACTTCCTGGCATTCAGACCTTTTGTATGTGTAGAACCGGTACCTCGTCATCAGAACGCTTTCTTTTAGGTTAAGATGCTCCCGGGCTAGTGTGTACAAATCATCATATGATTTCTCTGTGGATTTTGCTGGAGCAAGCAGATTTTTCATGAGGCCATACGTTGGTGCCCCACAAATGGTGAGGAGAATCGCCCTTCGTTTGGCAGCATTCGCTTCTCTTTCCAGCTTGTTGGGCACGAAGTATTGGTCGAGTCGCTCCATGAAGGTTTCCCAATCATCTCCCTCCAAAAATTTCTCCAAGATGCCCACTGTTCTCTGCATCGCTGCGGTGGGGTTCGTCATCTGTATTTCGTCGGCAGTTGTTAAGTTTGAACTATGTGGCCTGTCCAACGAAGCTGATCGAGTGTGGTCAGTGCTTCAATGCTGGGGATGTTAGCCTGGTCGAGGACACTGATGTTGATGCGCCTGTCCTCCCAGGGGATTTGCAGGATCTTGCAGAGACATCGTTGGTGATATATCTCCAGTGACTTAAGGTGCCTTCTGTACATTGTCCATGCCTCAGACCCATACAGGAGGGTGGGTATTACTACAGCCCGGTAGACCATAAGTTTGGTGGTAGATTTGAGGGCCTGGTCATCAAACACTCTTTTCTGCAGGCGGCCGAAGGCTGCACTGGTGCACTGGAGGCGATGCTGAATCTCCACATCAATGTCATGGTAAACGAGCCAAAGGAGGACAGCGGAAACGTTACAAGGACACCCTCAAAGCCTCCCTGGTAAAGTGCGTCGTCACCACTGACACCTGGTAGACACTGGCTGCAGACCGCTCGAGGTGGAGAAAGTCCATTCGGGAGGGCGTTGAGCTCTTTGAGTCTTGACGCAAGGAGCATGAAGAGGCCAGGCACAGGCAGCGGAAGGAGCACGTGGCAAATCAGCCCACCGACCCCTTTCCCCGACGAATGTCTGTCCCACCTGTAACAGTGTCTGTGGCTCTCGTATCGGACTGTTCAGCCATCAAAGAACTCACTTTGGGAGTGGAAGCAGCTTCCTCAATTCCGAGGGACTGCCTATGATGATAAGTATGAATAAAAAGTCTGACCAGATACTGTGAGCTCAAAATAAAGTGTGACCTTAGTCTTTTATTACAGGTCTCCAGAGTGCCTCTCCAGCCTGTGAGGCCTCCTTAAGTACAGGTGTGCCCAAGGGATTGTGGGATCCCTTGGGACTCCATGGGATGAGCCCTCTGGTGGTTAAATAAGCTATTTACAGGTCTACAACCACAACCAGGCATCGATCCCTTACCGTGGTTGAGGTCGGGGCGTTAAAAGCTAACCTGGGGGCGGTAACCATGGACACTAGCCCCCTCGACCTCAGGCAGCGGTGGATGATTTTTATGATTACTCATCCGGAACTAGAAGGGGACGACCTTAAACAGGTCCTCTTGGAGGCGTGTTCCATAGAGCTAAAACAAGAAATGGATCAGATATTTCTGGTGGGGGGCGTGAAAGAGGATATTGAGTTAAATCTATGATAACAGTAGGGGAGGAGGGCAGCGACTTCCACCAGCTCCTAGCCAATACCAAACTGGGCCCTACCGAAAGCCCAAACGCCTTCGCGCAGAAACTCCACATCTTTCAGCTCACCAGAGGTGGTGGGGAGATTACTTCGACCAGCCGAGCTTCAAAGCAATTGTTTTGAACGGCCTCCAACCATTGGTCAGTAATGCACTGGGTGTTTACGCCTCCAGACACATCCCATGGAAGAAAGTACGTAGCCATGCCAGGACTGCTTGGGATCAGACCCAGGCCAATATCCTTCAAGTTACAGTAGCAGCCATCGAAGGCCTGTTACCTAACCAGAGGTCAGGGCCGTCCCAAATATCAGGAAAGAGTGCCTTGGTGTGCTGCTATCTCTGCAATCGCCGAGGATATTATGCCCGTCAATGCCACAACACCTCACGACAAACAGGCCCCGACTTGGTCGGACAGTGGCTAGAGTGAATGGAGGCAGCTATAGAGGCCATGCACGCCGCTCACGAGGCTCAACCGGTTGCTGCGGTACATCAGCAAACTGAGCCAACGACTCCACCTCCACTTCCCCTATGACTCCTGCAGGCCTCTCAGGGGGAGGTAACTTCCCCTCTCTGATACTATGGTAGTGAGAGATCGGTAATCAGCACTGTTGATCCTGGAGGCCATGAACAATTAATGTTAATCGACTCCGGCTCCTCCACCACCATCATTCACGATCCCGACCCCGATCCTACAAAGGACATGCCCCAGGTTTTATCCGGATTTAACAATTCAATCCATACAACCAGCCAAAGATCCCTTCCCTTGGAGCTAAAGCAGGATATTGTTCACAACTAACGCCAGAGTTTGGCCGGTTAAAAAACCGGATGCCTATTGGATGACTATCGACTATCGCCAACTCAACTCAGTCACCCCACGAGTGCCCCATTGGTTCTGGAGATACCCACCCTACTCTCCCAGATTCCCAGTGGCAGTAATCAGTACAGAATGGGATTCAGTAGAAAATATCAGAAATTGAAATTTGGCTTATAGGATACAATAGTTATGATGGAACAAAAGGAGAAGAAGGAAGCATGTCTCTTTACGATGTTGCACGTTTTTTTTGTTTTCAGTGTGAAGGTTAATGTCTTTTTACAAAGCATGTATTAAAAAGTTAGAGTATTCCTTTTGTCTGAATGTATGTCTTTTTAAAAAAGTGTCTTATGTTTGTTTTAGCTCCATCCACTTCTTGTGCATAGAGCTAAAAGCCGTTTAACCTTTTGCAATCTTGTCTTGATACTGGAAGTTTTAAGAATGTGTGAAAATATTTAAGTTAAGCTGGTAGAAAAACTGAGAGAAACAAAATATTTGTTTACAAAAGATTAATTTTCAGTCTAACCTTGGAGTTGCGTTGCTATAGCAATTCCCAAAGCAGTTGATTTGATTTGTTTAAATGTGAAAACTAATTTTTCTCCAGTTGTATTTTTAGTCATTTGAAAAGTCATCTGAAGAATGATCAAAGAGAAATATAATGTAATTTAAGAAGTTATCTGCATACATCGATAGACATAACTTGACCAAGGAGGAACATTTGATCGATGTTTTCTCGCTTAAATATTGTATTGGACTGTAAAGTTCCCCCAGGGCTCATGAATGAGATAGAATACTAATTAATGTGATACCCCACTTACAATGCACTTACAATGTAGATAAAAATGGGAAAAATTTTACTACTAAATGGAATTTTAGCTTTCTAATGAAAGTTAGGAAAGTGTAGTTACGGATAGTAAGTTGATAGCTTTCTCTTGGAGACATTTGTGTACTTAAATATGTACCTGTTAAGAAAACTGCATTAATAGCCTGGCCACTACCCAAGACATTTGGACCATGCAGTGGGCGATGAACAAAGATCTCCAGATGATTACAATCTTTTGATAAGATCGCCTGAAAGCCTGAGAATGGCTTGTATCGGATGGCACATGTGGCATGAGATGAGTGTGCAAATGTGATTTGTTACGTATGAAGTAATTACCAAATACCAAATACATGGTGACTTTGCACTGAAGAATGTGTCTTAGACATGCTCAGTTACTTGATATCAGCAAGACATGAAATAGTTAAAGTGGCCCAGGAGACTGAGACAACTTTTAAAGCGTTGACACATACTCCATAGAGAAACTAATTAATGAAACAATCAGGATATAGTTAAACGCTCTGGTATCTGTTAGAGGGATTGAAATTGAAGTTGAAGTGGAGAGTTACATGGAATTTGGATTGGGTCAATTGAAGGAGAAATGCACTTTGCAAGAATTATCTACACAATGGATATGAGTAGAAATCAGATCTGGAGAATCTTTTAAGTCCATGACTTATTGATTAGATGTTAAACTGTAGTGTCACTTGAAATGATTGTAAGACTGCATTTATCTGTGACTGTATAAGTGTGTTTTGTAGGTAACAGAGCGTGAGAAAAGCCAGTACCAATCCAGTATTAGGTGGTTTTGATGGTACCTCCTGTGTCACTACTATCGCAACTACCATGCTTTATGGGTCTAACAGGACTTGTCTCATTAATGGCCCCAGTTTCTGCTTCACACCACATCTGTTTTGGAGCAAGACAATTCAAGAATAGATATTGAAATTGGCAGCATAGAGGACGACTCACATTGGGTTTAATATAACAGCACACCCTTAGGTTCATATTATTTCACACGTTCTCCAACTTGTAATGATAGTGTATTTGATATATGTACCCCATGTAGCAAGACTTTGATGCATAAGCCAATTGTGTACTCATGTCTATGAATAACCAGCACCAAAAAAAAAATTAATTGAGCGTCGCGAAAGAGAAGATCTGAAGCAACATAGAGGAGGCCCCAGGTGGGGGAAGATCAGAAAAGATAGAATAGAGGATACCCCAGGCGGGGAAGAATTGGAACTTGAATTTGAGTAGGAGGTTGGAGATTGCTCCTCCCCCTCAAAGGAATGGACGATAAGAAAGGGGAAAATCTTCAATTCTGAGTCCCCCTACGAACTAACGCCCAAGTGGAGAAAGCAAAAAGCAGATAACTTGGAAATAGCTAAAGTAGTCAGGAGCCAATTGTGAGAAGCCAATAAGGATATTTCCTTCTCAAGTTAGGGAATTGTAAGAAATCACGAATCCAAAGAAATTGCAAATTATAAAAGAAACAATGATTTTATAGAAGAAGCACTTGTTCCAGATCAGCAGACACAGAGAGCCGAGGTCAAGACAGAAAAACAGGCCTATGTCAATAAAGGATTTAACAAGGTACCTTAAAGATAAACAAGCTGTCTCTTGAAAGGGCAACAAGACATTCAGACAGAAATAAGGAAGAAAATTACATAGATACCCTTTCCCCTGAGATTGGACAATTGAATGGGTAAAAAATGATTGATGCAAGGTATCCACAAGCCCACCAAAATAAGGTATAAAAAGGGGAAACCAAGAGAAACAGACAGACTGAGGAGAGAGTTTCCTCAAGGTGGATCTCATGCAGGGTTTGACCTAACACCTTAGTCAGGCTCCAATCTCTGAGGTGGACCCCCCATGTTGGCTTCGGCCTAACACCTCTAGCAGCTTGGGATCTGTTCAGATACACCATTCTGCCTCAACGTCCGTCCATTCCGTTCCGGGGCCATAGATTGCTCTCATCTGTCACGGGTTGTATCTATCTCAATCGCATGTAGTATCTGATTGTGCTTAAAACTGTAGCTCTTTAATAAAATGTCTTACAACTCCCAAGACCCTTTGGGTAATCTGTGTGTCACCTGTGATCCAAATCTTACACCCATGACCTTCTAACTCCAAAGCAAGAGTAGATAAGAACATAAGAACATAAGAAATAAGAGCAGGAGTAGGCCATTTGACCCTTCGACCATTCAACAAGATCATGGCTGATTTTTTACCTCAACTCCACCTTCCCGCACTATCCCCTTACTTCTCCAAAACTTATCGACCTCTGTTCTGAATATGTTCAACAACTGAGCATCCACAGCTCTCTGGGGTAGAGAATTCCAAAGATTTACAAATCTTTGAGTGAAGAAGTTTCTCCTCATCTCACTCTTAAATGGCAGATCCCTTATTCTAAGACTGTGACTCTGTGTTCTAGATTCCCCAGCCATGGAAAACATTTTCCCAGCATTAGCTCTGTCAAGCCCCTTAAGAATTTTATATGTTTCAATTAGATCACATCTCATTCTTCTAAACTCTCGGGAATATTGGCCTAGTCTACTCAATCTCTCCTCATAGGGCAATCCCCTCATCCCAGAAACCAGTTTAGTGAACCTTCATTGCGCTCCCTCTAAGGCAAGTATGTTTTTCCTTATGTAAGGAGACCAGAACTGTACACAGTACTCCAGGTGTGGCCTCACCAATGCCCTGTATAATTGTAGTAAGACTTATTTACTCTTATACTCTAATCCCTTTGTAACAAAAACTAATGTACCATTTGCTTTCCTAATTGCTTGCTATACCTGCATGTTAACTTTCAGTGATTCATGTACAAGGACACCCAGGTCCCGCTGAATGCAAACATTTCCCAGTCTCTCATCATTCAAAAAGTATTCTGCTGTTTTGTTTTTCCGAGCAAAGTGGATAACTTCATATTTCCCCACTTGCCATCTTCCTGCCCACTCAGTCAACCTATCTATATTTCTCTGCAGCCTCTTTGCTTCCTCCTCATAGCTTACCTTCCCACCTAACTTTGTATCATCAACAAATTCGGATACGTTACACTTAGTCCTTTCATCTAAGTCATTAATATAGATTGTAAATAGCTGGGGCCCAAGCACTGATCCTTGCGGTACCCCACTAGTTACAGCCTACCAACCCGAAAAAGTCCCGTTTATCCCTACTCTCTGCTTTCTGTCCATTAACCAATCCTCAATCCATTCTGAGATATTACCGCCGCCCCCCCCCCCCCCACCCCAATCAGTCCTAATTTTGTGCAATAACCTCTTGTGTGGCACCCTGTACTACCACTGAGCCAAGGCGGACACTCTTATGAAGTACCTGGGATTGTTTTTCTATATTAAATGCTAGTGTTGTTGAAATGTGGGAATCGAGTGGTCAGACCCGCAAAATCAGAGACACACGCTTACATAGGCAATTTTCCATTATAAATGTGGATATCAGAGTTAAAATGGAAACAGTTGACACCAAATGTATGAAATAAACATTAACAAACGGTCAAATGATGCAGATAGGAAATGCACACAGATGTAAGAATTCTGATACATTAATGGTCACTCTCCTGTGATGTTACTTACAGGCAGTCAAGACAAAGTGTATTCCTTAAGTTAGAGCAAGGTTAGAGAGCTGGAGATAATTAGACAAGTGTAATTCAGTCTCTAGTTTAAAGTCCATTATAAATTCCTATTTCCACATTTATAATGGAGACCGCCCACGTCAGTTTCTCGTGCTGTAATAGATCTGTCCCATCAGTGGTGGTGCTGCAGCACCTTCTGTGGTGGGAGAGTGCAATTACAGTACAAGAAAATTATATCAGCAATTACCATTAAAAAATGTGGACAACAGAAATTATAATGAAAAAAGCTCACAGGAAATGCACACAGAAGCAAGATTTTTAATGTTTCTAAGACAATCGCCATGGTATTGGTAGTCACGACCAATTTCAATTTTCAGGTCAAGCAAGGTTTGGGGGTAATGCTGACAGTATCAATTTAGGGGAGAGGGAATGGGATGAGGAAGAGATGGGATACATAGGAAGGGGAGGGGGAAGAGGGAAGGCACAGGAGGAGGGGAGGGGAAGTGAGAGGAGACGATTGGGAGGACTGCGAGCTGTCAGTGGGAGGGGAGGAAGAAGACACGGGGAAAAAAAGAACTTGGATTTATATAGTGCTTTTCACAATCTCAAGACATCCCAAAGCACATTGCAGCCAACAAAGTACTTTTGAAGTGTGGTCATTGTTATAATGTATGAAATCCGACAGCCAACTGCGCACAGCAATGTCCCAAAAAAGGCAATGAGACAACCAACCAAATAATCTGTTTTTAGTGATGTTGTTTGAGGGATAAATGTTGGCCAGGACTCCAGGGAGAATTACCCTGCTCATTTTTGAAAGAGTCCCATGGGTCCTTTCACATCCCCCAAAGAGGACAAACAGAGCCTTGGTTAAAGGTCTCATCCAAAAGGTAGCACTCTGACAGTGCAGCACTTCCTCAGTACTACACTGGAGTGTCAGCCTAGATTTTGTGTTCAAGTCTCTGGGATGGGATTAAGAACCCATAACTTACTGGACTCAGAGCTGAGAGTGCTACCAACTGAGCCACAGCTGACACTGTAGAAGGGGAGAGAACAGGATAAGAGAGAGAGTGAGGAAGGGAAAGGAGAGGGGAGTGTGAAGAAAGGGAGTTGAGAAGGGCAGAAGATGGGAGTGCTGAGGAGTAAGTGGAGAGGTTGCAAATGATAAATTCACTGCGGGTGATACTTGGTTTTTGTAAAAGAGGAAATGAGGTGGATTGGAGGAGGCCTGTGAGGGACAACCAGAGCTGCTGTGGGCTTTGGAGGAATGGATTATCAGCCAGTAGGTAGGTTAAGGAGTGAAGACAATTGGCAGGCAGTGGGGGGTTGGAATCAGAAATGCCACATGGCAGAGGGGCTGACGTCTTATTTGTCGGGTGGGGGGGAAGTGAGGCCAAGATTGTGCTCAGCGTGGCTGGGCGGGGGGTGTGGGGGGGGGTGAAGAGAAGAACAAAAAAGCTTCTCAATAGAAGTGGGCAAAAGTCTTGTTTGGTGTGGAATAGGGGGAGAATTTGTTCAGGATAGGGTGGTTTGAGGACTGAAAGTCTGTTGATTGTGGGAGTGGAGCTCAGTTCCAAAATCTTGCTAACTGAGTGGGAGGGTGAGGCCCAAAATGCTGTTTGGTGGAGGGTGATTTTCACCTAAGAAGCTGCTGTTTGCAATTTGGTAACTTCACATTGTATCCTTCACATACTGTTCGGTCTTGACCTCATTATACGCAGTTGGTCATGTAACATTATGTTTAGAGTGCCATCTACAGGTTCAATACCGCTATATTCTTGAGACCATTTTTAATATGTATAATGGGGCTAAAATTCTGGCCTCAACGGGTCCGTACGAAGTGCGCACAGACCCGGCGAGGCCTCGCACAAGCCGGTTTTCGGGGCGCGATGCGCATGTGCCAAAAACCGGCTTTTCCGATCGGTCAAGATTTCTCTTGACAGATGCTCTGCATCCCCGGGAGAAGGACATTCGGGCGGGAGAGATTGGGCTATTTGCCCAACTCATGCCCAGAGAATATCCTTCAAACTTTTACGCCTGGCAAAGGCAGGTGCATAGCCTAATTTTACCAGCGTAAGAGTTTTAAAATATATAAAAATGAAATTTAATCATATATTTTCATAGTAAAACCCTGTCTATTAAGGTAAATTTATTTTAAACCCTTTTAAAAACTTTTTTAAAAATTCCCCAAAATATATTTTTTTCTAAAATATTTAATTCACTTTAATTTCAATTAATTTTAAATATGTGAGGTTTTTTTTATTTATTATGTTGTGTTTCTTGTTTTAGGGGACTGTTCTCATTGTTAGTATTAAGAACTCTTAAAAACGGAGTTCCCATTATTATCAATGAGAATACGGCTAAAGGGATCAAGGGGTATGGAGAGAAAGCAGGAAAGGGGTACTGAAGTGAATGATCAGCCATGATCTTATTGAATGGTGGTGCAGGCTTGAAGGGCCGAATGGCCTACCCCTGCACCTATTTTCTATGTTTCTATGTTACTGCATAGTGATTGGTGATCCAGGTCCACGTGACTCCTGCATGTCCGTGTGTACGGAGAAGTCATCTTCCTGAACGCTGCACATCGAAAGAAAGCCTCCGACCCGAATCAATGATGCCTCTGGGACCATCAGGTATTTTCGTTAAAAAATTTTGGGTTGGAGGTGTTCGTCCAAAGGAAGCCTCCGACTGGAATTTTAGGCCCATTAGATAACTTGTTGGTTATAAATCCAAGATGATGCGTATTGGAATAGGAAGTATGAAATGTGTGCAAGATGGAAGGATCTCAGTAAAAAATGGCTGTAAAGGGTTTGGACATGATTACTAATCATTCACTGAAATGTTCCATTCAAGGTCAAACATACCAACATTTTACAAAAAATACATTCAATTAGCAATTTATGTCATACTGCACACTGATATATCTACACTTGATGCATTAAGAACATTTTCCTGAGTTTTAGGTTGAGGAAAATTGTTGAAGTAATCAACGGGAAGGTTTACTCTACCATTAATAAGTGCCACTCTTGGGGCCCAAGTTTCCACAAGAAAAAAAACGGGCGCCCCTCCGAGCTGGGCGCCCGTTTTTCGCGCCTAAAACGGCGCCTAAAAAAATCCTCGGTATTCTCCACCGACTTACAGGTCCTGTGGCACTCGGCGCAGCCGGCACGAGCTGTGGGGGGGGGGGGGGGGGCGGAGCCAGGTCCCGGCGCTGAAAACAGTCGGCACGCAAGTGCAGTAGCTCCAGGTGCTGAACTGTGTGGGAGGGGCCCGAAACACGCAGCCCCTAGCCCTGGCTGAATGGCCTCACTGGGGCTGCGTGAATGAGGCTCCTCCCACGACCAGCTCCTGCTCCCCGCCCGACCAGACCCGACACTCACTCCCACCCCCCCCCCCCCCCGCCGACCAGACCCGACCCGACACCCGCTCCCCCCCCCCCGCCCCGACCCGAGACCCGACGCCCGCTCCCCCCCCCCCCCGCCCCGACCGAGACCCGACACCCGCTCCCCCTCCCCCGCCCCGCCCCGAGGCCCGCTCCCCCCCCCCGACCCGAGACCCGACCCGACACCCGCTCCCCCCCCGACCCGACACCCGCTCCGACCCGACACCCGCTCCCCCCCCCGACCCGACACCCGCTCCCCCCCCCGACCCGACACCCGCTCCCCCCCCGACCCGACACCCGTTCCCCCCCCGACACCCGCTCCCCCCCCCGACACCCGCTCCCCCCCCCGACACCCGCTCCCCCCCCCCACCGACACCCGCTCCCCCCCCGACACCCGCTCCCAGCCCCCCGACCCCCCCCTCTCTCTTCCCCGACCCCCCCCCTCTTCCCCCCTCTCTCTCTTCCCCCCCTCTCTCTCTCCCCCCCTCTCTCTTCCCCCCCTCTCTCTTCCCCCCCTCTCTCTTCCCCCCCACTCTCTCTTCCACCCCTCTCTCTCTCCCCCCTCTCTCTTCCCCCCCTCTCTCTTCCCCCCCTCTCTCTTCCCCCCCACTCTCTCTTCCCCCCCTCTCTCTTCCCCCTCCTCTCTCTTCCCCCCCCTCTTCCCCCCCTCTCTCTTTCCCCCCTCTCTCTTTCCCCCCCTCTCTCTTTCCCCCCCCACTCTCTTTCCCCCCCTCTCTCTTTCCCCCCCCGCTCTCTTTCTTCCCCCCCTCCCTCTTTCTTCCCCCCTCTCCCTTTCTTCCCCCCTCTCCCTTTCTTCCCCCCCTCTCCCTTTCTTCCCCCCCTCCCTTTCTTCCCCCCCCTCCCTTTCTTCCCCCCCTCCCTTTCTTCCCCCCCTCCCTTTCTTCCCCCCCCTCCCTTTCTTCCCCCCCCTCCCTTTCTTCCCCCCCTCCATTTCTTCCCCCCCCTCCCTTTCTTTCCCCCCCCTCCCTTTCTTCCCCCCCTCCCTTTCTTCCCCCCCCTTCTTCCCCCCCTCCCTTTCTTCCCCCCCCTTTCTTCCCCCTCTCCCTTTCTTCCCCCCCTCCCTTTCTCCCCCCCCCTCCCTTTCTCCCCCCCCCTCCCTCTCTCCCTCCCTCTCCCTCTCTCTCTCCCTCTCTCCCTCCCTCTCTCTCTCCCTCTCTCTCTCCCTCCCTCCCTCTCTCGCTCAGCGGCACAAACAGCTGCAGAATTCTCCCTGGCTGAAGCACTTTCACACAGGTAGGAAGATGGTTTATTTAATCTTTTCTTGGCTTATAAATGTTTATTCAGGTTGGATTTATTTGTATAATATTTGTAGAAGTATAAATAAGGATTTATTGTCGAATTTAATGAGTTCCCTTCCCCCCCCCACCTCGTTCTGGACGCCTAATTTGTAACCTGCGCCTGATTTTTTAATGTGTAGAACAGGTTTTTTCAGTTCTACAAAAATCTTCACTGGCTCCATTCTACTTTAGTTTGGAGTACATTTTCACTGTGGAAACTTTCAAATCAGGCGTCAGTGGCCGGACACGCCCCCTTTTGAAGAAAAAATTCTGTTCTAAACTCGAACTGTTCTACCTGACTAGAACTGCAGAAAAAAAAATGTGGAGAATTGCGATTTCTAAAATAGTCCGTTCTCCACCAGTTGCTCCTAAAAATCAGGCGCGAATCATGTGGAAACTTGGGCCCTTGATGTGGAAGTACTTGATAATAACACTGAATGCTAACAGTGGATGTATGACAGAGGCCAGTAGCTGGAAGAGGATTTCTGGCCTGTGAGTGATGCTCCAGCCCATGAGTTTAAAAGAAAGGCTCCAAGCTGGAAAGTGTAAAGCTGTAAATTACTGAGAAATATACGAACATCTAAATATTTGGATAATAAGATATATTAGTTGTTGCTCTGATCTAAAGGTCTGACTGTCCAATACATAAGATAATTACTTACCAAACATTAAATCAGGGATGCAAAATAAGCAATATAAGGTGGGAGTCGGAAACATAATAATGTATTGCTATGCACTGGGATGATGGTGCAAAATTCACAGCACACTAAAAGGGAATAAGAAGCCTTCCCTTACTGATCCGATAGATCATTGTAGAACTCTAACTGGCTAGTGATGGTGGGTAGTAGGAGGTAGTATTGAGTATCTTATTGAGGCTATGTGAATTAAATCCTATCAGATACTGCAGAACCAGATAGCCTAAGCCTGCCAACCCGGTCAGTTAAGATGAAACTTTGTTCGTGAAAAATGATGGTGCTGGTGCGGCTATCTGGTCCTTTTTACCTTCCTCAAGATTCAGGTTCCAGCTTCGTCAGTCTTAGTGCAGTAAATTCAGGGGTCCTAACCATTTTTGAGGGTCAAATCTAGAATCTTGGCTCAGGTATGACTAGTCATGTCTGCTGGAAAATGACAGCTGTTCAGAATTCAATTGTCTGCTGTTGACTGAATTCAACCATTCACAACCAACAGAATTCAATCACTTAGCTCTACCAGAATCCAATTAATTACCATTGACAGCATTCAATCCTTTTATTTGACCCAAAGTGTCAGCTGTGGCTCAGTGGGTAGCACTTCTTGCCTCTTGAGTCAGAAGGTTGTGGGTTCAGTTCCCACTCACAGAGATGAGAGCATAAAATCACAGTTGGCACTCCAATGCAGCACTTTTAGAAGTGCCATCTTTTAAATGAGACATTAAACTGCTCTCTCAGGTGGACGCAAAAGATCCTATTCAAAAAAGATATGGTGCTATATAAATCCAAATTATTTATTTCTCTGATGTGGATAGAATTCAATAATTTACAGTCAACACAATTCAATCTTGTGCCATTTAGAGAATCCAAACATTTACCAGCAACAGAATACTTTTTCTCCATACACTCTCATCCTGTAGAAACTGGCAGTTCACTGAAAAACTTTTCTTCACAAGGTTCAGTCAGACCTCTTTGCTGTATTGTTCTCTTAAATCCTGTAAACAGGATCCATGCTGTTTCAGCTGGAATGGAATCTTTAGCAAGTGATTGTTCAGGTTAGGGAGTTGTGGCATAGGGATCCTCGAGCCATTGCCTTCTATGACTTTGAATGTTGGGCAGTCTGGCACAGAAGTGTCTAGCCTCTGATTCAGGATGTTTCCCAGGGGTTCTGAGTGAGCATTCTTAGCAGGACAGCCAAAGCCTTTCTTTCACTGATTATTTTTCTGCTCGCCCCTACAGCCAGGAGGTTGTGCAATGGAGGGAACTGCAGATCATCAGTCGAGCCACACGCTTCAAAGGGTGGAGTTCATATATCAAGTTAGCAGCGAGTCCTGCAGGAGGTTCAATATGTTTCATTAAAGGCCATTATTCCATACTTAAAATGTGGAGTGTAAGTGGCCATGAGGTGGGAGAATGGGAGACAACATTTGAAGCTATTTCTTTGAATATAGGAAGACAATTTGCCGAATCCTTCCTCTTTATTTCTATTTCTTCTCATTTTTGGCAGTGCTGTTCTGCTGCCCTAGTCTCCAGATTTTGGACAATGGATGCATCTTGGCAACTTCCCCATGCTCAAGCTGTCCAAAGCTTTTTCATGATTGGAGGTTATACCACAGCACCCTCTATAGGATTCCTTCTATTATTTTCCCTATCATTGAATAAAGCATTTTGTGCCTGTGTGCAATTTTCTTCCTTTCAATTGATTGCATGCGTGACATCAGTGATTTTTCTGCTTCAGATTTCTTATTTATATCTTTCTGAATTTTCTGATTCCTCAGTTGTATCCTACGGAGATCATAGCCTATTAAATAATTAATTGGTTTCCTGCAACCAGACATGGTTCTTTCACTAGGAGAGAAGGAATACAACTACTACAAACTTGGACATTTTGACCATGGGGTACCTTGATAGAAGAGCCATGGGAGGTTGATTTTGACTGGCTTTGTCTGACGTTAATGGGGCGGTAAAATACATAATAAGAACATAAGAAATAGGAGCAGGAGTAGGCCATATGGCCCCTCGAGCCTGCTCCACCATTTAATAAGATCATGGCTGATCTGATCTTGGCCTGAACTTCATTTCCCTGCCCGCTCCCCATAATCATTTATTCCCCTATCGCTCAAAAATCTGTCTATCTCCACCTTAAATATATTCAATGACCCAGCCTCCACAGCTCTCTGGGGTAGAGAATTCCAAAGATTCACAACCCTCTGAGAGAAGAAATTCCTCCTCATTTCCGTTTTAAATGTGCGACCCCTTATGCTATGCCCCCTAGTTCTAGATTCCCCACGAGGGGAAACATCCTCTCTGCTTCTACCCTGTTAAGCCCCTTCAGAATCTTATAGGTTTCAATAAGATCACCTCTCATTCTTATAAACTCCAATGAGTATAGGCCCAACCTGCTCAACCTTTCTTCATAAGACAACCCCTTCATCTCAGGAATTGTAATGTATGTATGCTTGGGTTTACCTGCCACCAGGGGGAGCGACCGTCGGAGGTCATTGGACCACAGACACACACGTGCAGTCCTTGTACATAAAGAAAGCCTCCATGTGCACTTTGAGAGCTAATAAAGTAGAGTCAGGTTGCACCTGATTGAGTTGACGGTACTAAGCCTATTGAGTTATTGCATACGCAACATTTGGCGACGAGGCACAATACGAACTTTCACACACAAAAAGAAAATGAGCAACGTTGGAATCCTGGAGCGATTCGTGGAGGGAGAAGACTGGGAGGATTTTACAGATCACTTCGACCAGTACTTCGTGGCCAATAAGATGGACGAAGACGTTGATGCAGTTAGGCGCTGGGCAGTTTTCCTCACAGTTTGTGGTCCAAAAATCTATGGCCTTATAAAGAATCTGCTCTCACCTGCACATCCAATGGAAAAGACCTATGAGGAATTGTGTGCTCTGATTCGGGACCATCTCAAACCTAAAGAATGCATTATTATCTCAAGATATATCGCTTTTACAGCATGTTCGTTCTGAGGGCCAGGACGTGGCGGAATTTGTTGCCAACCTGAGACGTCTCGCTGGGCATTGTAAGTTTGGAACCATGTTAAGAACATAAGAATTAGAAACAGGAGTAGGCCATCTAGCCCCTCGAGCCTGCTCCACCATTCAACAAGATCATGGCTGATCTGGCCGTGGACTCAGCTCCACTTACCCGCCCGCTCCCCATAACCCTTAATTCCCTTATTGGTTAAAAATCTATCTATATGTGATTTGAATACATTCAATGAGCTAGCCTTAACTGCTTCCATGAGCAGATAATTCCACAGATTCACAACCCTCTGGGAGAAGAAATTCCTTCTCAACTCGGTATTAAATTGGCTCCCCCGTATTTTGAGGCTGTGCCCCCTAGTTCTAGTATCCCTGACCAGTGGAAACAACCTCTCTGCCTCTATCTTGTCTATCCCTTTCATTATTTTAAATGTTTCTATAAGATCACCCCTCATCCTTCTGAACTCCAACGAGTAAAGACCCAGTCTACTTAATCTGTCATCATAAGGTAACCCCCTCATCTCCGGAATCAGCCGAGTGAATCGTCACTGTACCCCCTCCAAAGCTAGTATATCCTTCCTTAAGTAAGGTGACCAAAACCGCACGCAGTATTCCTAGTGCGGCCTCACCAATACCCTGTACAGTTGTAGCAGGACCTCCCTGCTTTTGTACTCCATCCCTCTCGCAATGAAGGCCAACGTTCCATTCACCTTCCTGATTACCTGCTGCACCTGCAAACTAACTTTTTGGGATTCATGCACAAGGACCCCCAGGTCCCTTTGCACCGCAGCATGTTGTAATTTCTCCCCATTCAAATAATATTCCCTTTTACTGTTTTTTTTTCCCAAAGTGGATGACCTCACATTTTCTGACATTGTATTCCATCTGTCAAACCTTTGCCCATTCGCTTAACCTTTCTAAATCTCTTTGCAGCCTCTCGGTGTCCTCTACACAACCCGCTTTCCCACTAATCTTTGTGTCATCTGCAAATTTTGTTACACTACACTCTGTCCCCTCTTCTAGGTCATCTATGTATATTGTATGTATACTGTTGGAAGACATGCTGCGCGACGACTTTGTAATAGGCATAAACCACGAGGTGATCCTGCGGAAGCTGCTGGCTGCGGAAACGCTGGATCTGAGCAGGGCCATCATGATCGCTCAGGCTTGCCTGACCATGGTCGATTGTACAAAGCAGATATCCTCGCAGAGTCGGAACTCCACGGCAAGTACTGTGCACCAGATTGTGTCATCGCTTGGCAGAGCTGCACCTGGCAGGGCCTACCCGACTGTGTTTGCAAAACCTGTAGCTGCTCGGTCCGCCATTAGGCACAAATCTGATTTCACCCTGTTGGCGTTGTGGGGGCAATCATCAGCCTCATATGTGCCGTTTCAGGCAGTATATTTATAGAGGCTGTGCGAAAATGGGGCATCTTCAGCGGATGTGTCCGCAGCTCAGCAAGCGTGCTACGACACACCACGTGGATGATGATGACCGATCCGGAGCGGATCCGGCAATGTAACCCGAGATACCCGAGGAGGAAGTGTATAGTGTACATTCGTTCCTGACAAAGGGACAACCGATAATGATTGAAGTAAAATTGAACGGCGTGCCGGTATCTGTGGAATTAGACACGGGTGCGAGTCAGTCAGTTATGAGCCAGAGGACTTTCGAAAAGCTGTGGGACACCAAGGCCATGAAACCCAAGCTGAGTCCAGTAAATGCAAAATTGCATACCTACACCAAAGAGCTCATACCAGATTGGCAATGCAGCAGTCAAGGTGTCGTACGATGGGATGGTTCATGATCTATCGCTGTGGACCGTTCCACGCAATGGTCCAACACTGTTCGGCAGGAGTTGGCTCGAAAAAATAAAGTGGAACTGGAACAATATTAAAGTTCTGTCATCGGTGGATGACGCTTCGTGTGCTCAAGTGCTGAGCAAATTTCTCTCGCTGTTTGAACTGGGCATCGGCAACTTCACGGGAGCCAAGGTAAAGATCCACCTAGACTCGGATGCAAGACCCGTCCATCACAAAGCCCGGGCGGTCCCGTACATAATGAGGGAGAAGGTCGAAATCAAACTGGACAGATTCTAACGTGAAAGGATCATTTCACCGGTCAAATTAAACGAATGGACTAGTCCCATTGTTCTTGTGCTGAAGAGCAATGGCACTGTAAGGATTTGTGGAGACTACAAGGTTGCAATTGACCGAGTTTCGAAACAGGATCAGTACCCATTACCAAAGGCTGATGACCTGTTTGCAACGCTAGCCAGGGGAAAGTCGTTCACCAAATTGGATCTGATGTTGGCCTATATGACACAGGAGCTTGTTGAATCATCGAAGGGCTGTTCATTTACAACAGGTATCCTTTCAGAATTCACTCGGCTGCAGCCATATTTCAGAGAAACATGGAGAGTTTACTGAAGTCCGTCTCTAGAACCATGGCGTTTCAAGACGACATTCTGGTCACAGGTCGTGACACTGCCGAACACCTGCACAACCTGGAAGAGGTTCTACGTTGTCTGGACAAAGTGGGGCTCAGGCTGAAACGTTCAAAGTGAGTCTTTATGGCACTGGAAGTCGAATTCCTGGGAAGGAAGATTGCTGCAGAAGGCATCAGGCCTACGGACTCGAAAACAGAAGCCATCAAAAATGCACCCAGAACCCAGAATGTTACGGAGCTGCAGTCGTTCCTTCTCAACTACTTCAGTAATTTCTTACCTAAATTGAGCATATTATTAGAGCCACTGCACATGCTGCTCAGAAAAGGCGACAACTGGGTTTGGGGTGTATCTCAAGACAGGTCCTTCGAGAAGGCTAGAAATCTGCTTCGTTCCAACAAATTGCTGGTACATTATGACACCGTGCAAGTGTTTAGTTTTGGTTTGTGACGCTTCATCACATGGGGTTGGTTGCGTGCACCAACAATCCAATGACTCGGGCAAACTATAACCCGTTGCGTACGCGTCGAGAAGCATGTCTAAAGCAGAAAGAGCTATGGCATGGTAGAAAAGAAGCTTTAGCCTGCGTATATGGGGTTAAAAAGATGCGCCAGTATCTGTTTGGGCTTCATTTCGAGCTTGTAACCGATCACAAGAAGCTCATATCTTTGTTTTCAGCGCATAGAGGTATCAATACCAACGCATCAACCCGCATCCAGAGGTGGGCACTGACATTATCTGCCTATGATTATGTCATTCACCATAGACCTGGCACTGAGAATTGTGCCGATGCATTGAGCCGTTTACTGTTGCCCACGGCGGAGGTGGAAACGCCACAGCCTGCAGCCTTACTGTTGGTCATGGATGCCTTTGAGAGTGAAGAGTCGCCTGTCACTGCTCAACAAGTTAGGACCTAGACCAGCCAGTATCCGATCTTATCAGTTGTAAAGCATTGTGCCTTTAGTGGTGATTGGTCGATCATTCCCAGGGAAGTGTGTGATGAGACCAAATCTTACAACCGTCGCAAAGACGAACTATCCATTCAATTTGATTGTTTGCTATGGGGTAATTGTGTTGTTATGCCCAAGAAAGGCAGGGAGAGATTTGTATGGGATTTACACAGTACCCATCCCGGTATTGTGATGATGAAGGCGATTGCCACGTCTCATGTTTTGGTGGCCTGGCATTGACTCTGATTTGGAATCATGTGTGCATCAGTACAACACTTGCATGCAGTTAAGCAATGCATCAGTGGAATCTCCGCTAAGTCTGTGGTCATGGTCATCCAAACCATGGTCAAGGATCCACATCGACTATGCGGGTCCTTTCCTGGGCAAAATGTTTTTGGTGGCGGTGGATGCGTATACCAAATGGATAGAATGTGTAATCATGTCATCCAGCACATCCACAGCCACCATTGAGAGCCTTCGTTCGCCACTCATAGTCTGCCCGGCATCGTTGTGAGCGACAACGAAACGTGCTTCACGAGTTTGGAGTTTCAAGAGTTTATGAAACTCAATGGTATCAAGCACGTAAGGTCAGCACCATTCAAACCCGCGTCCAAAGGTCAAACGGAGCGGGCCGTCCAAACCATCAAGCAGAGTCTGAAACGCGTAACTCACGGTTCTTTGCAGACTCGTTTGTCACGCATACTGCTTAGTTACAGGACTGTGAATGTTTAAAAATGTATAAAGTCGAGAAGTTGAGAACGTGGTAATTATATATAGACAGTATAAGCTAACAAAGAATTCATGGAGGAATAGCCATGACATCTCAGACTCGAGACTGCAAAATGTTACAACACTAACACATATTGAAACAAAACCCACAGCTTGCAGAAAAACCTCAAGGTCTTATTAAATCATGTTATTAACCTGAAACATTAACAGAAGGTCTTTGTTTAAAATCAGACCATACTTAGGTCGGCTTATGAGTGGACAAAGGGAAAGAGGAATCAAAAGAGATAGGCTGAACTAGGATGTCACTCTAGCCCTATCTTGTTATCTTTTGCCGAAAATGTATAACCGTCGTCCCTTTACAATGTAACGTCACCTTGTCCGTAGGAAGTGTGTACGCTCTATCAAGAGAGTATTCCTTCTGTCTGATAAGGTCCCTGATCGGGATTTGCTTTTTAAATAAAAGCTTGCTTTGTTTAAAGCACAATCGGTATTCGACTCAGTGATTTCACTGAACCAGATTGAAGTAAAAGAATCCAGGAATTAACAGGACGAGACCCCACATGCTTACCGGGGTCCCCCCTGCTGAACTGTTGATGAAGAGAGGTCTCAAGACCAGGCTCTCGCTTCTCCACCCTAACCTTAACGATCACGTCGAAAACAGACATCTGCATCAGAAGTGGTATTATGATCGCACTGCCGTGTCACATGACATCTCTCTATTAATGATTCTGTGTATGTACTAAATTATAGTCAAGGCCCCAAGTGGTCACTGGCACTGTTACGGCCAAGGAGGGTAACAGGGTGCTTATTGTCAGGCTCACTAATGGGCAAACATGCAGGAGGCACATTGATCAGATGAAATTGTGGTACATCGACGAACTGGAACAGCTTGAAGAAGACACCATTCATTTTCAGCCATCAGAAGACCCTGCTGTTGTCAATGAATCTGGGCTTTCAGTCTCCGACATGGACACTGCCACTCCCATTAGATCGACTACCCAGCCTCAAGTCATGAATGTTGCTCTGTTTTTTTTGGAGCAACTAGATTTTTTTGGAGCAACTTAAAAATCACAATTCTCCCCGTTTAATTTGCTCCAGTGTAAGTGAGTTAGTTAGGTTTTCCGATCTGGAATTGAACTGAGATGATCAACTAGGGAGCGGAAAGCCAACGGACTGTCTCAATTTGTAAATAGGACTGACACCAAGATCTTGGGGGGGAATGATGTAATGTATGTATGCCTGGGTTTACCTGCCACCAGGGGGAGCAACCATCGGAGGTCATTGGTGTTATGTATGTAACTATGAAATACTTGCCACCAGAGGGCGCGACTGTTGGAGTCCTAATGGTTACCTGCACATATGTGCAGGGCCAATAAAAGGTTGGCTGCCATGTTGTTTAGGCATTCTGGAGTTGTAATAAAGAAGACTAAGGTCACACTCAGTTTAGCTCACAGTACTCAGCCTCGTGCAGTTCTTCTATACATAACAATTGGCGACGAGTAACAGAATACGAACCTTCGCGCAACCATGGTTGCCGTTAGAATATTAGAGAGATTTGTAGAAGGTGATGATTGGGAAGCCTTCGTCGAGCGTCTCGACCAGTACTTCGTGGCCAACGAGCTGGAAGGAGCCACTAACGCAGTCAAGCGCAGGGCGGTTCTCCTCACCGTCTGTGGGCCTAAAATATACGGCCTCGTCAAGAATCTGCTCGCACCGACAAAACCAATGGAAAAGGAATATACAGAGTTGTGCACGCTGGTTCGGGACCACCTCAAGCCGAAGGAGAGTATCCTCATGGCCGAATATCGTTTTTACACGCACCATCGCTCCGGGGCCAGGACGTGGCGGATTATGTTGCCGACCTGAGACGCCTCACAGGACCTTGCGATTTTGGAACTGCATTGGGGAAAATGCTGCCGGGCCTTTTCGTGCTGGGATCAGCCACGAGGTCATTCTTCGAAAGCTGCTGGCTGCCGAAACCCTAGACCTGAGCAGGGCCATCGCGATCACCCAGGCATGCATGGCCACAGACAATAACACCAAGCAGATATCTTCTCAACATCGAAGCTCACTGGCAAGTACATAAAATGACGTCGCTAATAGGCTGAACTGCATATGGCAGGGCCTATACGTCTGCGGCTGCAAGACCTGTGATGACTCAGAGCCCGCCATCGGGGGTGAATATGAATCCATTAGCTTCGTGTTGGCACTGCGGGGGTAATCATCGGGCCCATCAATGTCGATTCAAGGACTACCTTTGCAAAGACTGCTCAACAATGGGACACCTCCAGCGAATGTGCAAACGTTCTGCGACACACCACGTGGCAGAGGATGATTGATCCGGCGCGGATCACGTAGCACAGGCAACTCAACCCGAGGAAAAAGTATACCGGGTACATACCTTCATCACCAAGAGCCCTCCTATAATGCTGAAAGTCAAATTAAATGGAGTTCCAGTATCCATGGAATTGGACACGGGTGCGAGTCTTTCAATAATGAGCCAGAAGGCTTTCGAGAAACTGTGGAGCAATAAAGCACAAAGGCCCAAACTGAGCCAAATTAATGCAAAGCTGCGTACCTACAACAAAGAGCTCATACCAGTCATTGGAAGTGTGGCAGTGAAGGTATCGTATGATGGAGCTGTGCATGACCTATCATCGTGGATTGTTCCAGGCAATGGCCCAACGCTGTTCGGCAGAAGCTGGCTAGAAAAGATTAGATGGAATTTGAACGACATCAAAGCACTATCTTCAGTGGATGATGCCTCGTATTCTCAAGTGCTGGGCAAGTTTCCCTCACTATTCGAACCAGGCATCAGCAACTTCACAGGCGCCAAGGTACAGATCCATCTAGGCCCCGATGCACGGCCCATCCATCACAAGGCTCGGGCAGTTCCGTACATGATGAGGGAGAAAGTCGAGATCGAACTCGACAGACTCCAACGCGAAGGAATCATATCGCCCGTCGAGTTCAAAGAGTGGGCCAGTCCAATTGTTCTGGCGTTGAAAAGCGATGGCACGGTCAGAATCTGCGGAGACTAACAAGGTAACGATTAACCGAGTCTCACTACAGGACCAGTACCCGCTGCCCAAGGCGGATGTTAGCGGGGGGGGGGGGAAGTCGTTCACCAAGTTGGACCTAACCTCCGCCTACATGACACAGGAGCTTGCTGAATCTTCGAAAAGACTGACGTTCATCAACACACACAAAAGGCTGTTCATATACCACAGGTGCCCATTCGGGATTTGCTCGGCTGCAGCCATTTTCCAGAGAAACATGGAGAGTTTGCTGAAATCTGTTCCGTGCACCATTGTGCTTCAAGACGATATCCTGATCACCAGTTGTGATACCATCGAACACCTACACAACCTGGAAGAGGTTCTAAGTCGCCTAGACAGAATGGGACTCAGGCTGAAATGCTCCGTGTGTTTTCCTGGCACCAGAAGTCGAATTTTTGGGGAGAAAGATTGCAGCAGATGGCATCAGGCTCAGGTACTAAAAGACAGAGGCCATCAAGAATGCACCCAGACCACAAAATGTGACGGAGCTGCGTTCATTCCTGGGACTCCTCAACTATTTTGGTAACTTTCTACCCGGGTTGAGCACGTTGTTAGAGCCTTTGCACATGTTGCTATGTAAAGGTGACGACTGGGTTTGGGGCAAATCTCAAGACACAGCCTTTGAGAAGGCCAGGAACCTGCTATGTTTAAATAAGTTACTTGCACACAATGACCCATGTAAACATTTAGTGCTAGTTTGTGACGTCTCATCGTACAGGGTCGGCTGTGTTTTACAGCAAGCCAATGTATCGGGCAACCTCCAACCAGTTGTATGTGCATCTAAAAGTCTGTCTGAGGCTGAGAGAGCCTATAGTATGGTCGAGAAAGAGGTGTTAGCATGTGTATATGTGGTTAAGAAAATGTACCAATACCTATTTGGACTTCGGTTTGAGCTTGAAACTGACCACAAGCCGCTCATTTCGCTGTTTTCAGAGAGCAAAGGTATAAACACCAATGCTTATCCCACATCCAAAGATGGGCACTAACATTATCCACTTATGACTATGTTATCCGCCATAAACCAGGCACTGAAAACTGTGCCGATGCTCTCAGCCCGGCTACCATTACCCACCACCACGGTTGAAATGGCGCAGCCTGCAGACTTGCTACTGGTCATGGATGCTTGCTTTTGAGAGCGAGGGGTCACCCGTCACAGCTCGCCAGATCAGGATCTGGACCAGCCAGGATCCTGTGCTATCATTAGTAAAGAGTTGGGCCGAAATGGGAACTGGTCGGCCGTTGCCAGGGAAATGCAAGATGAAATTAAGCCATTTCACCAACGCAAAGATGAAATGTCCATCCAGTCGGATTGTCTCTTATGGGGTAATCGCGTGGTTTTGCCAAAAAAAGGCAGGGAAATGTTTATACGCGACCTATACAGTACCCACCCAGGCATTGTCATGATGAAGGCAATTGCCAGGTCGCATGTTTGGTGCCCCGGCATTGACTCGGACTTGGAGTCATGCGTGCATCAGTGCAACACTTGCTCGCAATTGAGCAATGCACCAAGGGAGGCTCCACTGAGTCTGTGGTCATGGCCCTCCAAACCGTGGTCCAGGATCCACGTAGGTTTTGCCGGCCCCTTTCTAGGAAAGTGTTTCTAGTAGTAGTGAACGCTTACTCCAAATGGATTGCATGCATAATCATGTCATCCAGCACGTCCACAGCCACCATTGAAAGCCTCCGGGCCATGATCGCCACCCATGGCTTGCCTGACGTCCTTGTCAGCGACAATGGACCGTGTTTCACCAGCTCAGAATTCAACGAGTTTATGACCCGCAATGGCATCAAGCACGTCAGGTCTGCTCCGTTTAAGCCTGCGTCTAACGGTCAAGTGGAACGGGCAGTCCCAACAATCAAGCAGAGCATGAAAAGCGTGACGGTGGCTCCCTGCAGACCCGCTTGTCTCGCATTCTGCTCAGTTACCGAATGCGACCCCACTCACTCACTGGGGTTCCCCCCAGCAGAATTGTTAATGAAGAGAGCCCTCAAAATCAAGCTCTCCCTAGTCTACCCGGAACTTCATGATCATGTGGAAACCTGGCGACACCGGCAGAATATGTACCATGATCGCGCGGCTGTTTCACGTGACATTGATGTTAACGATCCTGTGTTTGTCCTGAATTATGGTCATGGTCCCAAGTGGGTTGCTGGCATTGTTTTGATCAAGGAAGGGAATAGATTGTTTATAATCAAACTGTTTAATCGCCAAACGTGCAGAAAGCATTTAGATCAGACCAAATTGCAATTTACTGACAACCAGGAACATGTTGAAGAGGACATCACCATCGATGATCCACTAACACACACCCAACCAGCAATCGACCTCGCTGTCAATCACGAGGATGAACCCACCATTCCTGACAGTCGGTCAGACCAGCCGTGGTGTAGTGCAGCAATGGTCCGACCAACTCACACACGCCAGGGTTTGAATTTAGATGATCAAGGAGCGAAGGGCTCCAGATCGTCTCAACTTGTAAATAATTTGTACCGAATACTTTGGGGGGTGGGGGGGGCGGAGAGTGATGTTATGTATGTAACTATGTAATACTTGCCACCAGAGGGCGTAACTGTTGGACTCCTAATGGTCACCTGCACACATGTGCAGGGCCAGTATCAAAGGTTTGGGTCTGGGGTGATACAGGGGCGATCTGAACAGCAATGACATCATGATCTCTGGCCACACCCAGTCGCTAAGTGGTTCGTGCCCCATTATCGCCCCCTGGAGGGGATAACAAGAGATGCTAAGAAGGCCAATTTTGCTCTCTGAATCAGAATGATGCCCATTGAAGCTAAAGCCAAGCTATGCATACAAGAGAGAAATTATGGAATCACTTTTATGTTCAAATAGCTCTCTTTGTTGAATATATGAAAATAAATGCATTTTGATCTGATGGATCGTTTATCCTCATGTTTAATCGGTTCCAGATGCAGACCCTTTGAATCCTGTGTCAGAAAACCGCGATCCCAATCCTTCTCCCAGGATATAGAAATCGGAATTCAAAAATTCTGGGGTCACAACAGATTGGGATCTGGGATTACAAACCTAGTTGTGGAATGGCTGGCATTCCATATGCTCAATACACTTACAGCTGTTGCTCATGAGTGCAAGTGGGCCCTTCTGTCTGTCCATTTGTTGTATTGCCCAAGCTTTATTCGTAAAAACTGCTTTAGGATTAGGGAACAACATTAATAGTCTTATGTAGTGCTGAGAGACTGCTGCACTGTCAGAGATGCTGGGGCCGCGGTTTAATGTCTCATCCAAAAGGGCAGACATTAAACCATGGCCCCAGCATCTCTGACACGGCAGCAGTCTCTCAGCACTACATTGGAATGACAGCCTAGATCTTTGTGCTTAAGTTCCTTGGGTAGGACTTGAAACCATAACCTTTTGCCTCAGGGACAAGTGTGCTACTCACTGAGCCACAGCTGACACTGTAAAAAGCATACATATAAGGCACAGCTGTAGTTTCTATCCACAAGAAGGGAATTCTAGTGAGACTAAAATCTAAAGGATATCAGTGGCTCTGAGGATTGTTCCTTGGCTCATTGAGACATATATGTTCAAAGCCTGTAGTCAAAAAGGAAAAGGCAGGTTTTTGTTCCTGTGAGGAATTTGAGAGGCAGTTTGTAATATTATATGAGATTGTGGAACATTGTGGAGCTGATGGGAAACCACTTACATTGCTTTCATTGATCTCATTGGCTTCTCTGCAGTCTTTGACACGATTGACCACACCACTGAGAATACAAGAAGGTCTAAGATAGGCTTACAATGCATGTGTGTGAATGCACAAAGCATGGTAAATAAAATTGGTGAGCGGCTGGAGCAAATAGCCACATGGGAATATGATGTCGTGGCAATAACGGAGACCTGGCTCAAAAAAGGACAGGGTTGGGTATTAAAAATTCCTGGATATAAGGTGTTCAGGAAAGATAGGGAAGGAAAGAAAGAAGGTGGAGTGGCAGTATTGATTAAGCAGAATACTACACAAATCCCCTGAGAGGACAGGCGCACCAACATCAGTGTCCTCATTCAGGCTAACATCCCCAGCATTGAAGCACTGACCACATCCGATCAGCTCTGCTGGGCAGGCCACATAGTCCGCATGCTAGACACGAGACTCCCAAAGCAAGTGCTCTACTTGGAGCTCCTTCATGGCAAACGAGCCAAAGATGGGCAGCGGAAACGCTACAAGGACACCTTCAAAGCCTCCCTGATAAAGTGCAACATCCCCACTGACACCTGGGAGTCCCTGGCCCAAGACTGCCCTAAGTGGAGGAAGTGCATCTGAGAGGGCGCTGAGCACCTCAAGTCTCAACACTGAGAGCATGCAGAAATCAAGCGCAGACAGCGGAAAGAGCACATGGCAAACCAGTTCCACCCACCCCTTCCTTCAACGACTATCTGTCCCACCTGTGACAGAGTCTGTGGCTCTCGTATTGGATTGTTCAGCAACCAAAGAACTCACTTCAGGAGTGGAAGCAAGTCTTCCTCGATTCCGAGGGACTGCCTATGATGATGATGACAGTGCTGGAGAGAGAGGATGTCCTGGAGGGGTCAAGGACAAGAATCTATTTGGTTAGAGTTGAGAAACAATAGAGGTTATTATAGAACAACATTATAGTACTGAACGTATTCTGTAGGCTGCCAACTTGTGGGAAGGACATCGAAGAGCAAAATTCCAGGGAAATTACAGAGAGGTGCAAGAACTATAGAGTAGTGATAATGGGAAAGTCCAACTATCCTAATATAGACTGGGATAGTGTAAAGGGCAGGGAGGGGGAAGAATTTCTGGTGTGTTCAGGGGAACTTTTTTGATCAGTATGTTTCCGGTCCAACAAGGAGGAGGCATTGCTGAATCTGGTTCTGGGGAATGAAGTAGGTCAGGTGGATCAAGTGTCAGTCGGGGAACATTTAGGGAACAATTATCATCATAAGCTTTAGATTAGCTATGGAAAAGGATAGGGAGCAGTCTAGAGTAAAAATATTTAATTGGAGGAAGGCCAATTTCAGTGGGTTGAAAATGGACCGGGCCCAGGTAAATTGGAAGATTGGCAGGCGAAACTGTAATCGAACAATGGGCTGCCTTTAAAGAGGAGATGGTTCGGGTCAGTTGAGGTACATTCCCATGAAGGGAAAGGTTAGGGCAACAAAAGCCAGAGCTCCCTGGATGATGAAAGAGACAGAGAGTAAGATGAAGCAGACAAAAGGGGTGTATGACAGATGTCAGGTTGAATATAAAAAGTTCAGAGGGGAGGTGAAAAAGTAAATAAGAGGGGCAAAGAGAGACTATGAGGATAGATTGGCAGCTAACATAAAAGGAAATACAAAAGTCTTCTATTGGCATATAAATAGTAAACAGGTTGCAATAGGAGGGTTAGGGACAATTAGGGGCTAAAATGGAGACCTATGCATGGAGGGAGAAGGCATGGCTGAGGTACTAAATGAGTCCTTTGCATTTGTCTTTATAAAGGAATAAGATGCTGCCATAATGAAAGAGGGGGTAGTTGAGATACTGGAATGGATAAAAATTGATAAAGAGAAGGTACCAGAAATGCTGGCTGTACTTAAAGTTGATAAGTCACCAGGACTGGATGGGATGCATCCCATGGAAGGGTTAATAGCGTTAGTGCAAAATTGCAGTGCTTTAGAAAATGTACTATATGACAGAATGAGATAAGCAATTGCAAAAAGGTCACAAGACGCTGAGCAAGAAAGAAACCAATCACACCAGACGCTGGCCGGAGATAAGCAAGTAAGCCGGCCAAAGACGAAAAAACTCATTGTGTAGACACTTTTTGCAATGCCAGATGTAGAAGCAGTGACATGTGACCTTTGCAGTTTACAACTTTAAATACTCATTTTTTGTAAACCCAAATTGAGTTGTTGCCTGGTTGAGGGACCTATATACAACTCCCCTGGTACCTTGTATTAATAAACTGTGTGCGTTTTCAACTCTCTAACATAGTCTCGGAGTAGATTTATTTCTACCTCGGGGTTTTCCCCCAACAGTTTTGGCGCTGCGAGCAGGGTGTACTGGTAATCCCTCCTGACCGAGGCTCGAACATACGGGGATAAGGCCGGATTTCACGACATCCCAGAAATTGGAACGTCGAACTGGCAGAGGTGAGGCTGCCGGACACCCAACGAACAAGTGAGACTCGGAGAGGTTTGATAACAGACACAGTGAGTAGAAATTAAGATAAAGTAGAATATAAGTAAGATAAGTAGTGTGTAAGAGAAACGAGTGTCCCCGTCACTTCAATCATCACAAACTATCTCAATCACCTAACTTGAGCCGGAATTAAGAGGACAAATGCCCCACGTGATGGCAAGGATTACGGTCGAAGGGAACACCGGGAAGACAAAGTGACGGCGGAAACCTGTGAGTGACTGTGTGATACGCATGATACCCATCGCTATAAATAAGTGGCGGTGTATAAGAAGGCCCGTGTGAAGAGACTCATTCGCAGAGGAAGCGAGGAAAAGTCAGATCACATAATGGCGTCGGGGGGAGACCTTGAATGGAGGCCGGGAGGGTCTCTTAGTAGGTTCTATGCAGACGACCAGAAGGGCTTAATGGATAAAATGTTTAAAGACGGGTGGGATCCCTCGGCTGTCCCCAAGGAGCAAAAGAATTGGTGGGAGAAACAGAAACAGAAAAAGGCAAAGAAAGCCGGAGTACTTTTAGTATATCAGTTCTATGTGTTACAAAGTAAAACCAAACAATTAGTAGAGAAAAGTAAGGAAACAGAAGCCGAGAATAGGAAATGGAGAGAGCGGTATGAACAAACAGCAAGTGGGGGGGATCAGATTATGACCTCCCTCCGACTTATGTTGCCGCAGTAGCGGCCTCGGCTCCTCCCTTTGATGAGGAGACCGAGATGGAAGGGTCAAATTCAGTAAATACAGAAAGGGCAGCCCCTCTTAGGGTAACCCACGGCGTATAGGGAGGGAACCCCCGATATCAATACTACACTTTCACCCCCACAGAAAAACAAATGATGAATCAGGATTTGGGGAGCCTACAACCACGGAAGAGAAATGTAGAATTTTGGCAAAAGTTAGAAGAATTGTATGAGACCCACGATATGCATGAGCGAGATGTCCACCAAATAGTTCGGGCTAAGTGTCCAAAGGACTGGTTGACAGGGCTAGCACCCCCTCACAGTGACGGCACATGGATACCTGCCATGAGTGCCACAAGGGCACAACGGGATGCTGCCAGAACGGGGTTTGTCCAGGCTGTACAGGCCTTAATGGGAACATCCACTCCAAATTGGGGATTGATAATGCAAATCCGCCAGAAAAAGGGAGAAATTGAATTGACTATGGAGAGAGGTTATGGGTCCAATACCAAGAATCCTCGGGACAGGCGGCCCCGAACAGAGACGACCCCAGTCTTCGTGAAAATGTTTAAGGACGGCCTTTCGGCCGACCATCAAAAAATCTTAAAAATGGGGGTAGTAGTCGCGGACACCTATGACCAAGCTGTCCAGTGGGCATGCCACATTAACTCTGGGGGAATAAAACAAGAAGTGGCCGCGGCTAAGAGAATTAAGAGTGCGGGCCGAGGGGAATGCTACAACTGTGGCAAGATCGGTCATTTTGCCGCTAACTGTAGGGGCCCTAAAAGACCAACCATCCGATGTGACAATTGCAGGAAAAAGGGACATGCCACTGATATATGTTGGGCGCCCAAGGAGAAAAGAAATAGTCAGTCAGGCCTTAGAGTATAGGAGATGAACTGACAGCAGCTAATCATAGTGCTGAGGGACTTAGGAAGAGACTGAAGACCAGCGGCCCCCGTGGGGCAGGGAGAGGATCCGCGTATTCACATAACAGCGCTGTTAGGGGGCCGACAGTGTGATATGTCAGTGGATACCGGAGCATCGGTATCTATGATAGATATTCCCTTATCCACAACTAAACATGTAGTCCATATAACTGGCGTGGGAGGATTTGTCACCAAAGCCCACCAGAGTGAAGTAATTCTATTGGAGATAGCCGGTATTCTGGTCCCGGCACAATTTTATGTATGCCCAAATGCAGAAGGGACCATATTGGGGATCGACCTCTTGGAACAATTGGGGGCAATAATAGACCCACAGAATAAGAGAATAGTTTGGAGAAATAAGGGAGGACGCAAAATCACGACGTACGGGGAACAGTCTAATTTGCACAATCACGCAAAGGTCGGAAGTGTGCAACTTCTCACCCGAGATTGGGATACAGCAGGAGACTACGGCCCATTATGCGAACAAATGAGGGAAGCGTGGGCTCAATCAAAGCAGGATTGTGGACTGGTAAAGACCAAGCCAGTGGTCATTCCTGGGCCCGAACACCCTCCTCATAAGCAATACCCCATTAAACCTGAAGCCCGAGAGGCCGTAAAACAAATAGTGCAGGACCTCTTGCAGAGCGGTGTCCTTCAGGAAGCCGAAAGCACTACGAACTCGCCAACATAGCCCGTAAAGAAACCAGATGAGTCATACCAATTGACCATAGACTATACGGTGTTAAATAAAGTAACTCCATGCCAGCACCCCATCGTAGCAAGCGCAGCGACCATATTTAATGGACTGAAACCAGAACATAAAATATTCACGATCTTAGATATAGCTAATGGATTTTGGTCCATACCATTAGCCCAGGAGTCCCAAGATAAATTCGCATTCACGGTCGGGGATAGGCAGTACACTTGGACATGAGTGCCCCAGGGTTTTCACAACAGTCCGGCCATATTTCACCGAACTATGAGTCGAGCCTTGGAGACCGTAGATTTAGCCCCCTACCGAAGTAGCATCCTCCAATATGTGGACAATCTGTTGATTGCCTCAGAGGATGAGAGAGGACATATGGGGGCTCTAATAGAAACCCTAGAAGCCTTAAAGAAAGCGGGATTTAAGGTAAACCCCAAGAAAGCTCAGATCGGATTGAAGGAGGTATAGTACTTGGGACACCAACTGTCGCAGGGGACAAAAACAATGTCCCACGACAGAAAGGAAGCAATTCGCATTATGCCCTGACCGAAAACGGTCCAAGGAGTGCGTAAGGTATTAGGACTCTTTAACTACTGTAGGAACTTTATAGTCAACTTCGCGGCAATCGCGGAACCCATACAGAGACTACTTAAGGGAGGAAAAGCAGCTCTAAAAAGTGTGGAGTGGGGCCCGGAACAAGAAACAGCATACGGCCAGATAAAGGAAGCCCTGATGTCGGCACCAGGCCTAGGACTGCCAAATATGAATGCACCGTTTCACATTCATTGTGAAAACGAGGGCGGGTTTTTTTGAGCAGTAGTTACTCAAATGCATGGAGACCGAGCCCGCCCAGTAGCTTACTATTCCACCCAACAGTCGCCCATGGCAGGAGGTCTGTCAAGATGTGTAGCAGCCTTGGACTGCGCAACATGGGCGGTGAAAGTTAGTGAGCTAGTAGTAATGACAGGGGAGGTTATACTACATACCAAACATACCTTGGTGGAAATGCTCAACACTGGGAAATTGCGCTCCGTGTCCAATGTCCTCCGGGCCAAATGGGAAGCAGTATTACTTCCCTTAGATGGGTCCGTAAAAATTGTACAAGACACGGGGGAGAACCCGGCAGAGGGCCTCTTATCCGTGGGTGAGCCTCATGAGTGCCAGTCACAGGAATGGGAGTACTCACCGGGAGATTCCCCTTGAAAACCCCGAGCTGATCCTGTACGTGGATAGGTCCCGGAAATATATTCAGGGGACCCCGCATACGGGATGGGCGGTGGTAGACGAAGTGCTAAACACTGTCCGAAAGGGAAGGTTAGACAGAGGACTGTTGGCCCAAGTAGCTGAACTCACTGCCCTGACTGAAGTCCTCCAACTGGTCGAAGGCCGGCGGGCAAATATATATACGGATAACCGCTATGCCTTCGGGATAGTCCATGACTACATGACTGCCTGGGCCAGGAGAGGGTTCGTCACTTCGGGCAGGGAGGCTATCAAACACGAGGGCCGAATCAGACTACTATTAGACGCCGCCAGTAAACCCGCAGAGGCAGCAGTGATCAAGGTTAAGGCTCACCAGAAAGTAGTAAACAATGTCCAACGGGACAATGAAGCAGCGGATAAAGCGGCACAGGAAGCAAGTATATCCTTAGAAGTGCAGGAAGAAGTTGTATGTAATATCATTACCAGGGAAGATATAGACATTGTGAGATTACATGCCGATGTAAGTGATGAAGAAAAGAAAGATTGGGGCACAAAAGGAGGGAGCCAGGGTGGCGACTTTGTATGGAGGAAAGATGGGAAGGTGATAGCCCCGGCTTGTATTAGACAAATGCTCATGGAACTACACCACGGCATCAGTCATGTCGGATGGAATGTCATGATAACAAACATAACTGGAGATTGGTGGTGGCCAGGAATGGGACGGGACGTAGCTAAGTACTGTCAGCAATGTGTCGCGTGTGCCCAGCACAACCCAGGAAAGGCCGTTAAGGTGAGAATGGCTCACCAACCACGACCAAGGGGGCCGTGGGAGTGCATACAGATAGACTTCACGGGACCTTTACCATCCTCAAGGGGCAAGAAACACTGTCTAGTAATAATAGATCAGTTTACGCGGTGGGTAGAAGCATTCGCCACGCGAAATTGCACCACAATCATGGTGGCCCAACCAAATAGATTCTGACCAGGGAACCCATTTTACCGGACAAATAATGAAGGAGGTGTGTGCTATGTTGGGTATTGGACAGAAGTTTCATATCCCTACCACCCGCGAAGCTCTGGGATGGTAGAACATATGAACAGGACACTTAAAACAGCCCTAGCAAAGGCCATCCAAGAGACGGGACAAGCTTGGGCGGATTTACTACCCACAATCTTGATGAGACAAAGGGCAATTCCTAACCGAGTGACGGGATTAACTCCATATGAGTTGATGACAGGCAGGGCGATGTGCCTGCCGGAAGGAATCATAACTGGGGGATCCGACGTAGGACCCCTGAGGGATCGGATTAGAAAGTACGTCTTGGAACTGAGTAAGCAATTTAAGGAATTGAGGAAGGAAGTGAGGGAACGGCAAGCAGGCAGGGAAGAACAGAAGGAATTGGAGGACCAGGGAGAGGTCCCGCAGGTAGGCGCAAAGGTAATGGTAACATGTCTGCCAGGACGAACGGGGTTTGCTCCCCATTGGTCTGGCCCATTTGAAGTGCTAATTAGCGGAGATACGTGCGCCTGCATAGATATGGGTGGGGTTGGCCGATGGAAACATTGGCCTCAGCTCAAAAAATATGAATCCAACTACCCCAGCACAAGCGAACAAAACAAATAACCCTGCCTCATACACATTCTAGGAAAGTGAAGCTGGACGCATCAGCAGAAGAAATAAAGCCGGAAGAAATAAAGACGATCCAAGGTGAATGTGTTACGCAATATTATGTGCGGTTTGCTTTTTAGTGTAATTGTAATATGTAGCCTAGGGAGGACTCAGGCTAGAGTACCCCCATGGCCCAAGAGAGAGAACACCTTTTTGTACATGTCATACACCTATGCCAAGAAAGCCAATGTTGCCAGCTGTTGGGTCTGTGCCCATGTCCCCACACACTCGGAGGAAGGAATCCCCCTACAATCAATCCGATTTAGTGATAATGAGACGGCCAGCTGGATGTTTGGAGTTAGAACAGGATCCACACCGTTGGCTCTGATGCCATAGAGGCAGACGACAGCACCATAATAAAACTTAAAAGTCATGGGTATAATCCAGAACAGTGTAGTGGGTGGAGAAGATCAACCTATAACGATTCCTATCTACCACCGTTCCTGAGAACAAGGAGTAAGAAGGGACAGGGAGGGGGTCTATGTCTCACAAGGCAGGGACGACCGCAAGATCCTATTGTGGGGTACAGTAACTGCACATATAGCCTTACCTTACCTGCCGAAGGGGGTAGGGTGACACTCCCGTCATTAAACGGAAAGAGTGACTTTTTGGTCCAATGGGACCCCCCAGCGATAAATAAGTATACGCCCTACAACGGGACTCATTTTGTGTGCGGTCACAGGGCCTACCCCTGGTTGCCCCGGGAATGGACGGGTTCTTGTTATCTGGATTATATCGTATCACCTGGGTTCTCTGAAGGACCTCCACCGGAGAGCCAGACGAGCCATCACGGAGACTGAAAGATTCTGGGCCATTGCGTTTCTCTGGTATGGAGCGGGTAAATTGGCAAGGGAATCCATTAACATAGCTTCCGTCCTGGAACAGGTGGCCAATGATACAGCTGAAGCCCTAGTTAAGGTTAATGCAGAGATGGTAGCCCTCCGCACAGTAGCTCTGCAAAATCGGATGGCCCTTGATTATGTGTTGGCAAAAAATGTGCCCTCATCGGGGCCGAATGTTGTACATACATCCCGGATAGCTCGGAAGAAATTACCAATCTGGCAGAGCATATCCAAGAAGAGGTTAAAAAGCTTAAGCAATCACCAGCCTCCACGTTGTTGGACTGGTTCTCGGGGTGGTTAGGGTCTATGGGAACGTCACTAATCCAAGGTCTGGTTACCTTTGTGGTGGTGGTAATCATGCTGTATTGCCTATGTATGTTACTTAAATGTTGTATAAGCAAAGCACTGTCATCTTTACGATCGAGCAGACCGTAACCCAACCGCCCTCAAACTACGAGAACCTAGCGGTGTCTCAGAAGGTGGCGTATATACGCCCAAAACACCTATATGATGAGGTTTTACAAGCAGCAGAATGAGGTGCGACAGGAGATGGGTACCTGGACCCCGGAGTGGAGACCCCGGGGCTCAGGAACTGGCACATCACATCACCAATTTCTGCATGAAGACCGGGTATACGTTGGCCTAGAATTATGTATATGAAGAATTTCGGCCAAATGAGGGATTGAAGGATTAAAAGCGTTAGTGCGAAACTGCTGTGCTTCAGAAAATGTACTACATGACAGAATGAGATAAGCAATTGCGAAAAGGTCACAAGACGCTGAGCAAGAAAGAAACCAATCACACCAGACGCTGGCCAAAGATAAGCAAGTAAGCCGGCCAAAGACAAAAAAAACTCATTGTGTCGACACTTTTTGCAATGCCAGATGTAGAAGCAGTGACATGTGACCTTTGCGGTTTAATCTTTAAATACTCATTTTTTGTAAACCCAAATTGAGTTGTTGCCTGGTTGAGGGACCTACATACAACTCCTCTGGTACCTTGTATTAATAAACTGTGTGTGTTTTCAACTCTCTAACGTAGTCTCGGCGTTGATTTATTTCTACCTTGGGGTCTTCCCCCAACACTAGGATACTGAGGGAAGTTGTTATGTATCTGTAAAGCATGCACTCCCATGTTCCGCCACCAGGGAGCTCATCCCCTGAAGTCCCAAGGGATCCCAGCATCCCTTGGGAGCACTGTATATAAGCCGGCCCCTAAGACCTGTTCCTCACTCTGGAGTGTCATTTTAAAGACTGAGGTCACTGTTACTTTAACCTCCCTGTGTGCAGCCTCATCTGTGTTAGGAACACAATAACTGGCGACGAGAATACGAATCCAACGCAAAGATGCAGCAAACTGTGGGCATCCTGGAGAAGTTCTCGGAGGGTGAGGACTGGGAAGTCTATGTCGAACGGCTAGACCAGTACTTTGTAACCAACGTGCTGGACGGAGAAGGAAGCGCTGCAAAAACGAGAGTGGTCCTCCTCACAGTTGTCGAAATCTCGACCTCCGAAAAGAATGACTCCGACACTTACAGCTCCGGCAGAAGTTTCTTTAATTTACTTGCTAGCAAGGGGCAGGTCACACTCAGTCAAGGGCTAAGTGAACACCTCCGAAATGGTACAGTTTTACAAGATATTTATACAGTAAAACCCAAGTTATGGCCTCTCCCTGTGTATTGGCTCTGTCTCGTAGTCAGTGAATACAGATAAAGAGTTAATTACTACATCCTTGTCCTGACATGGTTTCCAGATATTTCCTTTTGTCAGGGTTATTAGTTGGCCAGCCGGCCATTACTCCATGAGAGTGAGGTAATGAGCTATCACCTGTCTTGCATTGTTCAGTTTCCTAGTCAGTTTATCTGTTTGCATCAAATGGATGAGGTCCCTACAAGAGATAATGGCTGGTGGTTTGAGTCTAGAAGATAAGGGTGGGGTGACATGGAACTCTTGTCGTGTAGACAATAGGAGAGCACCATGGGGGGGGGTACTTGTCTCAGCATGACTTGTCTCCTAGCTGTCTGATGGCCATCAGCCATCTCAAACCAGGTTTAGCTGTTTATGCAAGCTGACTGCTAAAATGCAGAAAGTTCTGGAAGGGCCAGGACTCCATTTTGTTATATATATACATTGCAAAGGGCACACAAATACCGTATGGTATCAGCTTAGATAAAAGTACATTTCCACATTCTCCCATTTTGTCCTTCACAAGGACAACTCAATACATTCTGATCTTGTACAGTCTCTCCATTTCCATTTCCACTCAAGAGCCTTCAGCAGTTGTTGCTACCATAACTCTAGCCGTGGTCTCGGTAGGTAACATAGTTTCTCCCACCCTGGCACAGCAACACTTAACGACAACAAATAATAGATACAGGGCGAAGACTATCAGCAGGAATATGATCAAACCCTGTACCACAGATTTCCCTAGGAATCCCAACCATCCCGATGCCCAACCCCACAAGGTGATACCGTCCTGGCCAACTGTCTGTTTATACTCTATTACCTTTTTCCTAATGTATTCAGCTAGACTGCCGATTTCTTCTGATTTATCCGGGAAAAACGTACAGCATTCTTCACCTATTAATGCGCATGTCCCTCCTTCCTTGGCTAGGAGATAATCTAAGGCCATACGATTTTGGAGAGCCACTGTTCGAATAGCTACCATTTCATCATTTACCCCTTCAAAGGCTTGGGAAGTTGCGTTGGCTACAGATTCGACTAAGTTAGCCAGTTCCCGTAACTGCCATTCGGTCGATGCTATTCCATAGGGTGGCACCATTACCTTGAATATTCCGTTTAGCCATGTCAAATCCCGTTTAAATCTATGACTTCCATAGGCATCCCTTAAAGTCTTTATTGATCTGATAAAGGGTACCACATATCCTAAGTAACAGGACTCTGTCCATTTGGCTGGTAACCATGGGTAGGCTTTATGGCCACAAATAAAGTAGGTGCAATTATAGGACATCAGCTCCTGGTCCTTTCGCGCCATCTCCACTCGAGTGGTCTCACCTTCCCACCCTTCACCTGGGGCTTTGTTATGGACCATTGTCCAGCCAACGGTTGCTATCTTTCTCTCAGTGGGATTAGTTGTGGCTTGCCATTTAGTCATTTGGGAGCACTTGCTGCGTCCCATTTCTGGTCCTTTAGTTTCATTACTCACTAGGCATATTATACCTTCGGGATTTTCTATTCTGGGAGTAATGCTTAGGAAGGAAGGCTGATGGTTATTATCATAATTGGGCTGGTACCATCCCTGGAAGGCTGTAAGTTTATACCCTGCCGACCTCCATTCTGTTTGCTCCTTCGTTTCTAGCCCCTTAGTTAGGTTTGTCCTATTTTGCACTGTCAACCATTCTACCATTTCTGATTTGTTAAAGGGGACAGATCTCAGGGGAATACCCCCTTCGGAGTGGACAGGTACATGGGAACATATCCAACAACTCGACAAGTTTCTTTCTTGAGCATACTTATGACTCAGTGCCATAAATAAGTTTACTTGCAGTTCCCTTCGGTGGCGGGTCTGTACCCCTGGTGTAATCAATAAAGTAAAACCCTGTCAAGCCCAGCACCATCAGTCCCCATAGTCCATACAGTTCCTTATTCAGTCTTCCTTTTTCTGTTCCTCTGGTTCCTTCTTCCCTTCCTCCTGGTCGGGTGCCCGTTTGCAATGGACGCATGGATCCATGTTGGTCTTTCCTTTACCTTGATTGCAGTATTGGTCGCCAGCAAGACCTGGTATGGTCCTTCGAATCTTGGCTGTAGACTGCTTTTTCTTTTAAAAATCTTGATGTAAACGAATTCCCCTGGCTCCAGGTTATGACACTTCCCTTCCGCTGGCTTGACTTGAGCTTTCTTTACCTGTGAATGAAAGCTGGAAATACATTTGGTTAGTGCAATACAATAGTTCAACATATTTTCCTCCATTTTGTGGATGTCCGTTTGTTTTGCAGTAAATGGTGCTGGAAAAGGTAGTCGTTGGGGACGTCCCATGCCTATCATGCGGTGACAGGCCTGTTGTTCTGTTGGTTGCAGATCGCATTACCATCAAAGCTAAGGGCAGCAGTTCTGTTCATTTCAGTCCAGTGTCATTGCATAGTTTTGCCAGCTTATTTTTAAGCATTCCATTATATCTTTCAACAAGTCCAGCTGATTGTGGATGATAACTGCAATGAAAACGTTGATTAATCTGCAAAGCTTTACACATTTCTCTTTTAACAGTTCCCGTGAAATGTGACCCGTTATCACTAGAAAGCTTAGCAGGGATTCCGAAGCGCGGTACGATTTCCTTTAACAAACATTTAGCAACAGTGGTGGCATCGGCCTTTTTACATGGAAAGGCTTCAATCCATCTAGAGAACACATTTACAATAACTAATACATACTTGAATCCCATACACATAGGTAATTCAATAAAATCCATTTGTAAATGTACAAAAGGCCCCATTGGATTTGGGTGGGAGGCAGATTCTACTTTTTCCGTCTTACCCGGATTCATTGTCTGACAGGTAACACAATTTTCACAGATTTGTTTTGCAATTGCCGAAATACCTGGTGCATACCAAGTTGCCAAAATATAATCTGCCAATCCCCCTTTGCCTGCATGTGTGAATGTATGAACACATCGAGCATTCCATGGAAGTAAGGATCTGGGGGCCACCACGCGGCCGTCGTGGTGAACCCATATTCCTTCTGGATTTTTATAACATTGATCCTTCGTCCAGGTCACCACCTCCTCCGTACTGGCCTGTGTCTGAAAGGTCTGAAATAGTGGGTGGCGGGTCTGAGCAATTATCTTTCCTTAGTGGGAACAATGACACCTGCATCCCCCCTTTTGACAGAGCTGCTGACTTAGCTGCATTATCAGCTCTGGCATTCTCAAGTGCCACCTCATTCGACTGGCCTGTATGTGCTTGGCATTTGATAATGGCAAGTTTCAAGGGGCATTGAATGGCTCACAGAAGATTTTCCACTTGTTCTTCATTTTTGATAGGGGTTCCTGAAGAAGTCAGGTACCCGCGAATTTGTCCATAGTCATGTGATACCCCAAAAGCATACCTGGAGTCAGTGTAGATATTAACTGTTTGTCCTTCAGCCAGAATACAGGCTCGAGTTAACGCAAACAATTCGGCTTGGGCTGAAAAGGAGTCTGGAAGAGAGGCTGTTTCGACAACATTAAACTGAGTTACAATTGCATAAGCCGCTCTAGGTTGGCCCCTATCATTTCGTAGGGCTGATCCGTCAACATAGTACACTAAATCAGGGTTACACATTGGTACATCTGTTAGATTGATACGTGGTTTAGTCACTAATTCGGTTACCATTTCACATGAATGGGGTTCGCCGTGGGGAGTAGAGTGGCTGGATTTAAGGTAGTGCATCTTTTGATGATAAGGTTTGGATTTGATAACAGTTCGACTTCATATTTAGTGGTTCTTGCAGAGGTTAGGTGTTGGGTGGCACATTTATTAAGTAAAATCTCGACAGAGTGTGGGATATACAAAATGGTCTGATGATTTAGAGTTATTGTCTGAGCCTGTTGCATAGCATAATAAGCTGCTGCCAACGAAGGAAGACATCCTGGTAGTCCGCGTGCCACTGGGTCTAGTTGGGTACTGAAATACGCTACCGGCCGCTGCCTGTCCCCATGTAACTGAGTCAAAACAGATTGTGCAAAACCCGACTTGTGATGCACAAATAAGTTGAATAGCTTAGTGTAATCTGGTAATCCCAAGGCTGGTGCTGAAGTGAGGGACTGCTTAAGACTCTGGAAAGCATTCCGGGATACTTCATTCCACATCCTTCTTTAAGCATTGTGAGAATATAGTAGTTTCATTCACAGCTTGTAGGTCATTGACAAACCTCCGTTTGTCACTATTGGGCTTCTGAACCGGAAGAATCGGTGTGTTACACGGACTTCTCATTTATGCTTATAGTGATTCCCAGATCACAGAATGTAAAGTACTTGTTTTATAATTTTATTAAAAGGCTTCCAAACCCAAGATTTTTCCAATACACCCAAAATGTTGATCAAGGAGATCACCTGAAATATCTCAAAATCCCAATTCAAATATTGTACTGCCACTCTTTATCTAAAAAAAATCCTCTTACTGAACAAGAAGCTTTTGTACCAAGATTTTACACCAAGGACAATGAGAGTGTACTCCCCCAGCCTGCACCTCGAGAGACCCACAAAGGCTTTTTTTTTTAAAAAGGCACTACAACTTCCCAAGGCATTACAACTTTTAACCACCGGGACCATGTCTCAACAAACCTATCCTTTATGCATTTCCTAGCTCCGTAACTTCTCATCCGAATAAATCCACACCTGCGCTTCTAACTTAAAATGTCTTAAACTTCCCACATACAGGACAACACTATGAAGGGTTAAAAACTTCACTTTGTTTGAAAAAGTGGGTGGAGCTAAAACAAACAGGCAGCTCCACAACCTTTCCAAACAGGTTTCCAGACACAAGGAAAAAACACAGAAGCACTCTCATTCAAAGACAAGACATTCACGCACTCTCATTCAAAGACAAGACATTCACAAAAGTCTCTCTCCATTCAATAAAGCTTTTTTTTTTGCTAGCTTTATTTTTTTTTGAATCCATAAGTCACTTTCAGGTTCTCTTTTTTTTATTTTAAATTTGATTTACTTCCTCTGTTAATTTTACATGGGCTTGAAGAATCGGAACCCAGGCCTTTTCTATTACTTTCCTTTTTTTTTCCTCTTCTACCTGGATCTCTGTTTATAAGACATGTTGTTCTCTCTAAATTAAATGAACCATCGGGTGGAAATGGCCTGTTTTCACCCTTAGTCCACTTTACCGTTTTTTTTTTCTTTGGTCAATTGAAGACTGACCACAATTCTGGAGCATGACATAGGCTGGTGTGCCTTTTGTGGTGTTTTAACTTGCTCCGGCACCCATTCTGGATGATTAAGATTTTCCACAGTTTCTGATCTCACAATCCTTTCGGCCAACCGAGTTCTCTACGCCCACTTCTCCTGGCCGTTACGTGGCCTGAAAAGGCTCTTAATTCGGGCTCAGTCTGGGTGTGTGAGATATGTTGGCACGAACCAACCGTAGTTGATCAATCAGTTACTGTTTCTTTTCTTAATCAATTCTTGTTTTTTTTCTTCAAATCACAATTTTCCCTAGTGACTCTTCCCGTTTCTCTAATGGCAATGTCGCACAAAGGTATTGCACACAACAGTATAACAAGGATAACTAGGACAAACAATATTCACGCGAGTACACAAATCATAACCTTACACTCTATCCAAACAAATAATCAATTCTCGGTCTGCGTTGTACGCCACTACAGACCGAGTCCTTAACTTATCCTAATAAAACTTATAAAACTGATAAAACTTATGGTTCCATACCCTAACTCTTATCACATAAGAACCTTTGATCGATTGCGCAGGGGCAGGTCACACTCAGTCAAGGGCTAAGTGAACACCTCCGAAATGGTACAATTTCACAAGATATTTATACAGTAAAACCTAAGTTATGGCCTCTCCCTGTGTATTGGCTCTGTCTCGTAGTCAGTGAATACAGATAAAGAATTAATTACTACATCCTTGTCCTGACATGGTTTCCAGATATTTCCTTTTGTCAGGGTTATTAGTTGGCCAGCCGGCCATTACTCCATGAGAGTGAGGTAATGAGCTATTACCTGTCTTGCATTGTTCAGTTTCCTAGTCAGTTTATCTGTTTACATCAAATGGATGAGGTCTCTACAAGAGATAATGGCTGGTGGTTTGAGTCTAGAAGATAAGGGTGGGGTGACATGGAACTCTTGTCATGTAGACAATAGGAGAGCACCATGGGGGGGGGGGGTACTTGTCTCAGCATGACTTGTCTCCTAGCTGTCTGATGGCCATCAGCCATCTCAAACCAGGTTTAGCTGTTTATGCAAGCTGACTGCTAAAATGCAGAAAGTTCTGGAAGGGCCAGGACTCCATTTTGTTATATATATATTGCAAAGGGCACACAAATACCGTATGGTATCAGCTTAGATAAAAGTACATTTCCACATTCCCCCATTTTGTCCTTCACAAGGACAACTCAATACATTCTGATCTTGTACACAGTCTGCGGGGCACCGACCTACAGCCTTATGAAGAATCTTCTGGTTCCAGTAAAACCTTCAGATAAGTCGTATGAGGAGCTGTGTACACTGGTTCGGGAGCCTCTTAACCCGAGGGAGAATGTGCTGATGGCGAGGTATCGATTCTACACGTGCCAGCGATCTGAAGGTCTGGAACTGGCGAGCTATGTCGCCGAGCTAAGGCGACTTGCAGGACAATGTGAGTTTGATGGCTACCTGGAGCAAATGGTCAGAGACTTTTTTGTACTGGGCATTGGCCACGAGACCATCCTACGAAAACTTTTGACTGTAGAGACACCGACTCTTAGTAAGGCCATTGCGATAGCACAGGCTTTTATGTCCACCAGTGATAACACCAAACAAATCTCTCAGCACACAAGTGCAATGTTCATAAATTAACTGGAACTGTGTTTGCAAGCAGAAATGCACAGGGCAGAACCCACGAGTCTGCAACTGCCAGCAGGTCTCAGGTGACCCAGATGACTCAGAGTCCCCTACAAAGGATGAATGCAAGGCAATTCACACCTTCTTGGCGTTGTGGAGGCTTCCACTCAGTCTATTCATGCCCCTTCAAAGGGTATGTTTGCAAGAGCTGTGGAACAATGGGGCACCTCCAACGAGCTTGCAAACAAACTGCATGCTCTGCAAAACCTGCTAACCACCATGCGGCAGAGGAAGATCGGTCCATGCTGAATCAAAGCAATTTCGAGCCTCAGAGAGAGGAGTCAGATGCTAAAGTACACGGGGTGCACACATTTTCGACGAAATGTCCACCTATAATGCTAAATGTAAAATCGAATGGCTTACCCGTAGCCATGGAACTGGACACTGGTGCTAGCCAATTCCTCATGAGTAAAAAGATGTTTGAGAGACTGAGGTGCCACAAGGCATTCAGACCAGCCCTGAGACCGATCCACATGAAACTGAGAACGTACACCAAGGAGCTTATCACTGTCCTGGGCAGCGCCATGGTCAAGATCACCTACGAGGGCACGATGCACAAACTGCCACTCTGGATTGTCCCGGGCGATGGCCCCACACTGCTTGGAAGGAGCTGGCTGGGCAAAATCCGCTGGAACTGGGATGACATCCGAGCGCTATCACATGTCGATGAGGCCTCATGTACCCAGGTTCTCAACAAATTTCCTTCCCTTTTTGAGCCAGGCATTGGAAACTTTTCCGGGGTGAAGGTACGGATCCACTTGGTCCCAGAGGCATGACCCATTCACCACAAGGCGCGAGTGGTACCTCACATGATGAGGGAGAGAGTGGAAATTGAGCTGGACAGGCTGCAACGCGAGGGCATCATCTCCCCAGTGGAATTCAGCAAGTGGGCCAGCCCGATTGTTCCAGTACTCAAAAGTGATGACACAGTCAGGATTTGCGGCGATTATAAAGTAATTATTAATCGTTTCTCGCTACAGGACCATTACCCGCTACCTAAGGCAGACGACCTATTTGCGACGCTGGCAGGAGGCAAGATGTTCACCAAGCTTGACCTGACTTCAGCCTACATGACGCAGGAGCTGGAGGAGTCTTTGAAGGGCCTCACCTGCATCAACACACACAAGGGACTGTTCATCTACAACAGATGCCCATTTGGAATTCGGTCGGCTGCAGCGATCTTCCAGAGAAACATGGAGGGACTACTCAAGTCGGTACCACACACGGTGGACTTTCAGGACCACATATTGGTCACGGGTCGGGACACCGCCGAGCACCTACAAAACCTGGAGGAGGTCCTCCAGCGACTGGATTGCGTAGGGCTGTGGCTGAAGAGGTCGAAATGCACCTTCATGGCAATAGAAGTGGAATTTTTGGGGAGAAAGATCGCGGCGGACGGCATTCAGCCCACAGACGCCAAGACAGAGGATATCAGCAACGCACCCAGGCCACAGAACGTCATGGATCTGCGGTCGTTCCTGGGACTCCTCAACTATTTTGGTAATGTCCTACCGGGGTTAAGCACCCTTTTAGAGCCCCTACATGTGTTATTGCGCAAAGGTGAGAACTGGGTATGGGGAAAAAAACAAGTAATTGCTTTTGAGAAAGCCAGAAACATTTTATGCTCCAACAAGCTGCTTGTATTGTATAACCCGTGTAAAAGACTTGTGCTAGCATGTGACGCGTCGTCGTATGGAGTCAGGTGTGTATTACAACAAGCTAACGTTGCGGGGAAGTTGCAATCTTTCGCCTATGCTTCCAGGAGCTTGTCTGAGGCCGAGAGGGCCTGCAGCATGATTGAGAAAGAGACATTAGCGTATGTGTTCGAGGAAAAGAAAATGCATTAGTACCTGTTTGGCCTCAAATTTGAGCTGGAAACCGATCACAAGCCCCTCACATCCCTGAAAACAAGGGGATAAATACTAATGCCTCAGCTCGCATACAAAGGTAGGCACTCGCGCGATCAGCGTATAACTATACCATCCGCCACAGGCCAGGCACCGAGAACTGTGCGGATGCTCTCAGTCGACTACCATTACCCACCACGGGGGTGGAAATGGCGAAGCCTGCAAACTTATTGATGGAGGCGCAGCCCGCAAACTTGTTGATGGTCATTGAAGCGTTTGAAAATGATAAATCACCTGTCACGGCCCGCCAGATTAGGACTTGGACCAGCCAAGATCCTCTGCTGTCCCTAGTAAAAAACTGTGTACTGCATGGGAGTTAGGCCAGCATCTCCTTTGAAATGCAAGAGCCAATCAAACCGTTCCAGCAGCGAAAGGACGAGCTGTCCATTCAGGCAGACTGCCTGTTGTGGGGTAACCGTGTAGTGCTACCCAAAAAGGGCAGGGAAACGTTCATCTTGGATCTCCACAGCACACACCCAGGTATAGTAATGATGAAAGTGATAGCCAGATCCCACCCCACGTGTGGTGGCCCGGTATCGACTCTGACTTAGAGTCCTGTGTACACCAATGCAGTGTATGTGCTCAGTTGAGCAACGCGCCCAGAGAGGCACCAATAAGTTTGTGGTCCTGGCCCTCCAGACCATGGTCGAGGATCCATGTCGACTATGCGGGCCCGTTTCTCGGTAAATTATTCCTGGTGGTGGTGGATGCTTTTTCAAAATGGATTGAATGTGAAATAATGTCGGGAAGCACTGCCACCGCCACCATTGAAAGGCTGAGGGCCATGTTTGCCACCCACGGCCTGCCTGACATACTGGTCAGTGACAACGGGCCATGTTTCAACAGTGCCGAATTTAAAGAATTCATGACCCGCAATGGGATCAAACATGTCTCCTCGGCCCTGTTTAAACCAGCCTCCAATGGGCAGGCAGATCGGGCAGTACAAACCATGAAACAGAGCCTTAAACGTGTCACAGAAGGCTCACTCCAAACCTGCCTGTCCCGAGTACTGCTCAGCTATCGCACGAGACTCCACTCGCTCACAGGGGTGCCCCCGGCTGAGCTACTCATGAAAAGGACACTTAAATACAGACGCTCGCTGGTTCACCCCAACCTGCATGATCAGGTAGAGAGCAGACGGCAGCAACAAAATATAAACGATGGTCGCGCCACTGTGTCACGGGAAATTGATCTGAATGACTCTGTGTATGTGCTAAACTATGGACATGGTCCCAAATGGATCGTGGGCATGGTGATAGCTAAAGAAGGGAATAGTGTGTTTGTAGTCAAACTAGACAATGGACAAATTTTCAGAAAGTACCTGGACCAAACGAGGCTGCGGTTCACAGACTGCCCTGAACAACCCACAGCAGACACCGCCTTTTTCGAGCCTACAACACACACCCAAAGGATCAACGACACCACGCCAGACCAGGAAATCGAACCCACCACGCCCAACAGCCCAGCAATGCCAGGCTCACCTAGCAGCCCTGCAGGGCCAATAACACGCCAGTCCAGCGAGGGCACAGCCCACACACCAGAACAGACATTTGTACCGAGGTGGTCCACCAGGCAAAGAAAGGCTCCCGACCGCCTCACCTTGTAAATAGTTTTCACTTTGACTTTGGCGGGGAAGTGATGTTGTGTATCTGTAAAGCATGCACTCCTATGTTCCACCACCAGGGAGCTCATCCCCTGAAGTCCCAAGGGATCCCAGCATCCCTTGGGAGCACTGTATATAAGCCGGCCCCTAAGGCCTGTTCCTCACTCTGGAGTGTCTTATTAAAGACTGAGGTTACTACTACTTTAACCTCTCTGTGTGCAGCCTCGTCTGTGTTAGGAACACAATAGAAATAATGGTGGAAATTGCAGAGGTACTGGCCATAATCTTCCAATGCTCCTTGGACACGGAGGTGGTGCCAGAGGATTGGAGAATTGCTAATGTTACACCCTTGTTCAAAAAAGGGTGTTAGGATAAACCCAGCAACTACAGGCTAGTCGGTTTAGCCTCAGTTGTGGGGAAGCTTTTGGAAATGATAATCCGGGACAAAAGTAACAGTTACTTGGACAAGTATGGATTAATTAAGGAAAGCCAGCATGGATTTGTCAAAGGCAAATCGTGTTTAATCTACTTCATCGAGTTTTTTGATGAGGTAACAGAGAGAGTTGATAAGGGCAATGCGGTTGACATGGTGTACATGGACTTCCAAAAGACGTTTGATAAAGTGCCACATAATAAGCTTGCCAGCAAAGTTGGAATAAAAGGGACAGTGGCAGCATGGATACGAGATTGGCTAAGTGACAGGAAACAGAGAGTAATGGTGAACGGTTGTTTATTTGGACTGGAGGAAGGTATACAGTACTATTCCCCAGGGGTCGGTACTAGGACCACTGCTTTTCTTGATATATATAAATGACTTAGATTTGTGTGTATAGGGCACATTTTTAAAATTTGCAGAAAGGAAGGAAGTTATGATGTACATTTATAAAACACTGGTTCAGACTCAACTGGAGAATTTTATTCAGTTCTGGGCACCATACTTTAAGAAGTATGTGAAGGCCTTAAAGAGGGTGCAGAAAAGATTTACAAGAATAGTTCCAGGGATGAGGGACTTCAGTTACATGGATAGATTGGAAAAGCTGGAGTTGTTCTCCTTAGAGCAGAGAAGGTTGAGTGGTATATAAAATCATGAAGGGCTTTGACAGAATAAATTAGAGAGAATTTAAGTTTAAGTAAAGTTTAAGTAAAACTGAAATATTAAACAGATAGGAATCTTTTAGGTTTAAGCAGAGACAAACAAGCAACCTAGCTTAGTTAATTGGCCAGCGAGTAAAAACTGGTTCCCTAAACAGGCCAGTGGTGAGTCAGCTAGAAACAGTATAAAAAGAGAGGGCTCGTTGCAGTCTGGCTCAGAGTGCAGCGGCAGGTCAGAGTGCAAAGGTAACAGTTTGGTAAGTGGGAGAGTTTGGGCAAGTGGAAGCGGGAGGTGTTGCTTTATCTTGTTTTCTCCAGCATTACTGACTCCCCAACCTGGGAGGAAAAGAAAACGAAGTGTGACGTCACAGCCAAGAGGGTAAGTGATTGGCTGGTTGATTGATGAGTAATTTTTCTTTTTTCCTTATCGTCAGTAAGAACCCTTTGATATTGTTGCCAAATTAGGTTATTTTAAGGGTTAAGTCATGGCAGGAGAGCCCAGACCCATGTCATGCTCCTCCTGTGACATGTGGGAAATCAGGGACACTTCCAGTGTCCCTGTCGACTATGTGTGCAGGACGTGTATCCAGCTGCAGCTCCTGTTAGACCGTATGACGGCACTGGAGCTGCAGATGGATTCACTCTGGAGCATACATGATGCTGAGGATGTCGTGGATAGCACGTTCAGTGAGTTAGTCACACTGCAGGTAAAGGTTACAAAGACAGATAGGGGATGGGTGACCACCAGGCAGAGCAGGAGTAGGAAGGCAGTGCAGGAGTCCCCTGCGGTCATCTCCCTCCAAAACAGATATACCGCTTTGGATATTGTTGGGGGAGATGGCTCACCAGGGGAAGGCAGCAGCAGCCAAATTCATGGCACTGTGGGTGGCTCTGCTGCACAGGAGGGCAGGAAAAAGAGTGGGAGAGTTATAGTGGTGGGGGATTCTATTGTAATGGGGATAGATAGGCATTTCTGCGGTCGCAACCGAGACTTCAAGATGGTATATTGCCTTCCTGGTGCAAGGATCAAAGATGTCTCGGAGTGCCTGCATGAAGGTCAACATATCATTTGCCTTCTTCACCGCCTGTGTACCTGCTTGCCAACTTTCAATGACTGATGTACCATGACACCCAGGTCTTGCTGCACCTCCCCTTTTCCTAATCTGTCACCATTCAGATAATATTCTGCCTTCCTGTTTTTGCCACCAAAGTGGATAACCTCACATTTATCCACATTATACTGCATCTGCCATGCATTTGCCCACTCACCTAACCTGTCCAAGTCACCCTGCAGCCTCTTACTATCCTCCTCACAGCTCACACCGCTACCCAGCTTAGTGTCATCTGTAAACTTGGAGATATTACATTCAATTCCTTCATCTAAATCATTAATGTATATTGTAAATAGCTGGGGTCCCAACACTGAACCCTGCGACACCCCACTAGTCGCTGCCTGCCATTCTGAAAAGGACCCATTTATTCCGTCTCTCTGCTTCCTGTCTGCCAACCAGTTCTTTATCCATGTCAATACATTACCCCCAATACCATGTGCTTTAATTTTGCACACTAATCTCTTGTGTGAGACCTTGTCAATAACCTTTTACACCACACCCACTGGTTCTTCCTTGTCCACTCTACTAGTTACATCCTCAAAAGATTCTCGAAGATTTGTCAAGCATGATTTCCCTTTCATAAATCCAGGCTGACTTGGACTGATCCTGTCACTGCTTTCTAAATGCTCTGCTATTTCATCTTGAATAATTGATTCCAACATTTTCCCCATCACCGATGTCAGGCTAACTGGTATATAATTCCCTGTTTTCTCTCTCCCTCCTTTTTTTAAAAATGGTTTTACATTAGCTACCCTCCAGTCCATTGGAACTGAGCCAGAATCAATAGAATGTTGGAAAATGATCACCAATGCATCCACTATTTCTAGGGCCACTTCCTTAAGTACTCTGGGATGCAACCTGACCCTGGGGATTTATTGGCCTTCAATCCCATCAATTTCTCTAACACAATTTCCTGACTAATAAGGATTCCCTTCAGTTCCTCCTTCTTGCATAGACCCTTGGACCCCTAGTATTTCCACAAGGTAATATGTGTCTTCCTTAGTGAAGACAGAACCAACGTATTTGTTCAATTGGTCTGCCATTTCTTTGTTCCCTGTTATAATTCACCTGATTCTGATTGCAAGGAACCTATGTTTGTCTTCACTAACCTTTTTCTCTTCACATATCTATAGAAGCTTTTGCAGTCAGTTTTTATGTTCCCTGCAAGCTTCCTCTCATACTCTATTTTCCCCCTCCTAATTAAACCCTTTGTCCTCCTCTGCTGAATTCTAAATTTCTCCCAGTCCTGAAGTTTGTTGCTTTTTCTGGCCAATTTATAATCCTCTTCCTTGGATTTAACACTATCCCTAATTTCCCTTGTTAACCACGGTTGAGCCACTTTCACCGTTTTATTTTTACTCCAGACAGGGATGTACAATTGTTGAAGTTTATCCATGTGATCTTTAAATGTCTGCCATTGCCTATCCACCATTAACCCTTTAAATGTAATTTGCCAGTTTACTCTAGCCAATTCACATCTCATACCATCAAAGTTACCTTTCCTTAAGTTCAGAACCCTAGTCTCTGAATTAACTGTGTCACTCTCCATCTCAATAAAGAATTCTACCATATTATGGTAACTCTTCCCCAAGGGGCCTCGCATAACAAGATTGCTAATTAGTCCTCTCTCATTACACAACACCCAGTCTAGGATGGCCAGCTCTCTAGTTGGTTCCTCGACATATTGGTCTAGAAAACAATCCCTAATACACTTGAGGGAATCCTCCTCCACCGTATTGTTAGCCGTTTCGTTAGCCCAATCTATATGTAGATTAAAGTCGCCCATGATAACTGCTGTACCTTTATTGCACGCATCCCTAATTTCTTGTTTGATGCCATCCCCAACCTCACTACTATTGTTTGGTGGTCTGCATACAACTCCCACTAGCGTTTTCTGCCCTTTGGTATTCCGCAGCTCTACCCATACAGATCCAAGCTAATGTCCTTCCTTACTATTGTGTTAATTTCCTCTTTAACCAGCAATGCTACCCCACCTCCTTTACCTTTCTGTCTATCCTTCATGAATGTTGAATACCCTTGGATGTTGAGTTCCCAGCCTTGGTCACCCTGGAGCCATGTTTCCGTAATCCCAATTATATCATATTCATTAATAGTTGCCTGCACAGTTAATTCATCCACCTTATTACGGATACTCCTTGCATTGAGACACAGAGCCATCAGGCTTGCCTTTTTAACACTCTTTTTAACACTCTTTGTCCCTTTAGAATTATGCTGTAATGTGGCTCTTTTTGATTTATGCCTTTGATTTCTCTGCCCTCCACTTTTACTTTTCTCCTTTCTATCTTTTGCTTCTGCCCCCATTTTACTTCCCTCTGTCTCCCTGCACAGTTTCCCATCCCCCTGCCATATTAGTTTAACCCCTCCCCAACAGCACGAGCAAACACACCCCCTAGGACATCGGTTCTGGTCCTGCCCAGGTGCAGACCATCCATTTTGTACTGGTCCCACCTCCCCCAGAACTGGTTCCAATGTCCCAGGAATTTGAATCCCTCCCTCTTGCACCATTCCTCAAGCTATGTATTCATCTTAACTATCCTGCTAATTTTATTCTGACTAGAACGTGGCATTGGTAGCAAATCTGAGATTACTACCTTTGAGGTCCTACATTTTAATTTAATTCCTAGCTCCTTAAATTCAGCATGTAGGATCTCATCCGGTTTTTTACCTGTGTCATTGGTACCTATATGCACCACGACAACTGGCTGTTCACCCTCCCTTTTCAGAATGTCCTGCACCCGCTCTGAGACATCCTTGACCCTTGCACCAGGGAGACAACATAAGATCCTGGAGTCTCGGTTGCGACCGCAGAAACGCCTATCTATTTCTCTTACAATAGAATCCCCTATCACTTTCGCTCTCCCACTCTTTTTCCTGCCCTCCTGTGCAGCAGAGCCACTCCTGGTGCCATGGATTTGACTGCTGCTGCCTTCCCCTGATGTGCCATCTCCTCCAATAATACCGAAGGTGGTGTATCTGTTTTGGAGGGAAGCAGAAGACCCCTGCACTATCTTCCTGCCACTGCTCTGCCTGATGGTCATCCATTCCCTATCTGCCTGTGTAACCTTTACCTGCGGTGTGATTGTTATATATGTAAACTTGTATTTACTCTGTACAGCCACCAGAGGGCTCATCCCCTGGAGTCCCAAGGGATCCCATAATCCCTTGGGAGCACAGGTATTTAAGGAGGCCTCACAAGTTGGGGAGGCACTCTGGAGACCTGCAATAAAAAACGAAGGTCACACTGTACTTTGAGCTCACAGTGTTCAGTCTGACTCTTTCTCCATACATAACAACTGGCGATGAGATACAGATAGTGAGCCCAAAGATGCAGAGAACAGTGGGCATCTGGAGAAATTCTTGGAGGGAGATGATTGGGAAATTTTTGTGGAGTGACTTGACCAATACTTCGTGGCCAATGAGCTAGATGGGGAAGAGAACGCTGCCAAATGAAGGGCGATCCTCCTCACCGTCTGTGGGGCACCAACGTATGGCTTCATGAAGAATCTGCTCACAGCAGCGAAACCCACGGAGAAATCGTACGACGATTTGTGCAGACTGGTCTGAGAGCATTTGAACCCGAAGGAAAGCGTTCTGATGGTGAGGTACCGGTTCTACACCTACAAAAGGTCTGAAGGCCAGGAAGTGGCGAGTTATGTCGCCGAGGTAAGATGCCTTGCAGGACATTGCAAATTTGAAGGACATTTGGAGCACATGCTCAGAGACTGTTTCATACTTGGCATTGGCCACAAAACCATACTTTGCAAACTTTTGACTGTAGAGATCCCAACCTTGATTAAGGCCATTGCGATAGCCCAGGCGTTCATTGCCACCAGTGACAATACGAAGCAAATCTCTCAGCACACAAGTGCTGCTACAAGTACTGTGAACAAAGTGATGTTGTTTCGAATCACAACGTACAGGGCAGGTCACACATACCGCAGATGTCTCCGAGTCCACCATCAAGGGTGATGAATGCAAGGCCATTAACACCTTGTTGGTGCTGCGGGGGTGATCATCGTTTCCATTCATGCCGATTCAAAGGGTACGTTTGCAAGGGCTGTGGAACAATGGGACACCTCCAGCGAATGTGCAGGCGAGCTATAAATCCTGTTAAACCTGCAAATCACCATGTTGCAGAGGAGGACAGATCCATGGAGCATCATGACAAACCAGAGCCTCAGACCGAGGAGACAGATCTTCACGGGGTGCACACATTCACCACGAATTTTTCCCCAATAATGTTGAATCTTGAACTAAATGGACTCCCGGTGTCAATGGAGCTGGACTTGGGCACGAGCCAGTCCATCATGGGTAAAAAGACTTTTGAAAGATAGTGGTGCAACAAGGCCTCAAGGCCAGTCTTAACTCCAGTTCACAGGAAACTAAGAACTTATACAAAATAACTGATTCCTGTAATTGACAATGCTACCTTAAAGGTCTCCTACAATGGAGCGGTGCACAAGCTACCACTCTGGGTGGTACCGGGTGATGGTCCCACACTGCTCGGCAGGAGCTGGCTGGGAAAGATACGCTGGAACTGGGGTGACATCCGAGTGCCATCGCCCACTGATGACCCTTCGTGTGCCCAGGTCTTAAACAAATTTCCTTCGCTGTTCAAACCAGGCATTGGGAAATTCCAAGGAGCAAAAGTGCAGATCCACCTAATTCCGGGGGCGTGATCCATCCATCACAAGGCGAGAGCAGTACTGTACATGATGAGAGAAAGTGTAGAGACTGAACTAGTCTGGCTGCAAAGAGAGGGCATCATTTCACCAATCGAGTGGGCCTGTCCTATCGTCCCAGTCCTCAAGGGAGATGGCACCGTCAGAATCTGTGGCGATTACAAAGTAACTATCAATCATTTCTCCCTGCAGGACCAATGCCCACTATCAAAGGCCGATGACCTCTTTGCAACGCTGACGGGAGGAAAGACATTCACGAAGCTGGATGTGACTTCAGCCTACATGACGCAGGAACTGGAGGAATCATCGAAGGCCCTCACCTGCATCAACACGCACAAAGGTCTTTTTGTTTATAACAGATGCCCGTTTGGAATCCGATCAGTGACGGCGATATTCCTGAGAAACATGGAAAGCTTACTGAAGTCGGTCCCGCACACCATGGTCTTCCAGGACGACATCTTGGTCACAGGTCGGAACACAATCGAGCATCTGCAGAACCTGGAGGAGGTTCTTAGTCAACTCAACCGTGTGGGGCTCAGGTTAAAATGCTCAAAGTGCGTTTTCCTGGCACCTGAAGTGGAGTTCTTGGGAAGGAGGATTGCGGCGGATGGCAACGCGAAGACGGAGGCAATCGAGAACACACCGAGTGCACAGAACGTGACAGAGCTGCGGTCGTTTCTGGGACTCCTGAACTACTTTGGTAACTTCTTACCGGGTCTCAGCACACTGTTAGAACCACTGCATATCTTACTACGAAATGGGGATGAATGGGTTTGGGGCAAAAGCCAAGAAAATGCCTTTGTAAAAGCGAGAAAATTGTTATGTTCAAACAAATTGCTTGTGTTGTATGATCCATGTAAGTGTTTGGTACTAGCATGTGATGCGTCGTCATATGGCGTCGGGTGTGTATTGCAACAAGCAAATGATTTCGGGAAACTGCAACCGGTTGCTTACGCATCCAGGAGTCTGTCTAAGGCCGAGAGAGCCTACAGCATGATTGAGAAAGAAGCTTTAGCGCGTATCTATGGGGTAAAGAAAATGCATCAATACCTGTTTGGGCTAAAATTCGAATTGGAAACTGACCATAAGTCACTTATATCCCTGTTTTCCGAGATTAAAGGGATAAATACCAATGCATCGGTCTGCATCCAGAGATGGGCGCTCACGTTGTCTGCATACAACTACACGATCCGCCACAGGCCAGGCACAGAAAACTGCACCGATGCTCTCAGTAGGCTGCCATTGCCCATCACGGGGGTGGAGATGGCACAGCCCGCAGATTTAGCAATGGTTATGGAAGCATTTGAGAGTGAGCAATCACCTGTCACTGCCCGACAGATCAAAACCTGGACAAGCCAGGACCCCTTATTATCTTGAGTCGAAAGCTGTGTGCTTCACGGGAGCTGGTCCAGTGTCCCAGTGGAAATGCAGGAAGAGATAAAGCCGTTCCAGCGGCACAAAGATGAAATGTCTTTCCAAGCAGACTGCCTTCTGTGGGGCAATCGAGTAGTGGTCCCCAAGAAGGGCACAGACACTTTCATCAATGACCTACACAGTACCCACCCAGGCATCGTAATGGTGAAAGCGATTGCCAGATCCCATGTATGGTGGCCCGGTATCGATGCGGACTTAGAGCCCTGCGTTCACAGATATAATACATGCTCGCAGTTAAGCAATGTACCCAGGGAGGCACCGCTAAGTGATCTAGGGTACACGTCGACTATGCAGGCCCATTCTTGGGTAAAATGTTCCTTGTGGTTGTAGACGCGTATTCCAAGTGGATTGAATGTGAGATAATGTCTGCTAGCACGTCCGCCGCCACTACTGAAAGCCTGTGGGCTATGTTTGCCACTCACGGCTTAACCAATGTCCTGGTGAGTGACAACTGGCCATGTTTTACCAGTGCTGAGTTCAAAGAATTCATGATCCGTAACGGGATCAAACATGTCACATCTGCCCCATTTAAACCAGCGTCCAATGGTCAGGCAGAGACAGCAGTGCAAACCATCAAGCAAGGCTTGAAGAGGATAACTGAAGGCTCACTGCAGACTCGCCTATCTAGAGTCCTGCTTAGCTACCGCACGAGACCTTACTAGCTCACTGGGATCCCACCTGCTGAACTGCTCATGAAAAAAGCACTTAAGTCAAGGTTCTCGTTAGTTCACCCTGATCTACATGAACAAGTAGAGAGCAGGCGGCTTCAACAAAATAGATATCATGATAGCGCAAATGTATCACACGAGATTGAAATCAATGATCCTGTATTTGTATTGGATTATGGACAAGGTCCCAAGTGGCTTCCCGGCACTGTCATGACCAAAGAGGGGAGCAGGGTGTTTCGGGTCAAACTTTCAAATGGACTCATTCACCGGAAACGCTTGGACCAAACCAAACTCAGATTCATGAACTATCCTGAGTAACCCACCTTGGACCCTACCTTTTTTGATCCCCCAACATACACACCAGTGGCAACCGGCACCACGGTTGACCACGAAGCAGAACCCATCATCCACAACAGCCCAGCAGGGCCCAACACACCAGGCATCCCAGCAAAGCCAGCTGCACAGGAGCCCAGCGAGGGCCCAACAAATGATTCAACAATACCAGCTTTCACGCCAAGACAATCAACCAGAGCAAGAAGGGCCCCAGATTGACTCACATTGTAAATAGTTACACTATTGACTTTGAGGGGGAGTGTTGTTATATATGTAAACTTGTATTTACTCTGTGCAACCAGCAGAGGGCTCATCCCCTGGAGTCCCAGGGATCCATAATCCCTTGGGAGCACAGGTATTTAAGGAGGCCTCACAGGTTGGAGAGGCATTCTGGAGATCTGCAATAAAAGACTACGGTCACACTTTACTTTGAGCTCAGTGTTCCGTCTCACTCTTTCTCCATACATAACAGTGACCAACTCACTAAACGTGCTATTCACGACATCCTCAGCATCGCAGATGCTCCACAGTGAATCCATGCGCAGCTCCAGTGCTGCAATGCGGTATATCAGGAGCTGCAGCTGGATACACTTCCTGCACACATTGTCATCAGGGACAGAAGTGTCCCTGATTTCCCACATAGCACAGGAGGAGCATGACACGGGTCTGGGCTCTCCTGCCATGACTTAACTTAAATTAATTTAATTTGGCAACAATGCCAAAGATTTCTGACTAATAAGGAATATAAAAAAAAGAAAAACTACTCGCCAATCACCAGTCAATGACTTACTCCCTTGGCTGTGATGTCACACTTCGATTTCTTTTTACTTCTTTTTTGCCTTCTGTCCCTGCTGTAGCTGCAGCAGCTGGCTCCTCCTCTACGCTGCTGCTCCTCCGACTGCTGGGCCTTTTATGGGCTTCCCCAGGACTCACTGCTCCTCCTCGAAGCTGCCTCGACTGCTGGACCTTTTATGGGCCTCCCCACGACTCATCGCTCCTCCTCGTCGCTGCCTCAATAGCTGGGCCTAGCTGAAGTGCTCTTGCAATGAGCCGGCACAGGCTCGAAGGGCTGAATGCGCAGCTCCAGTGCTGCAATGCGGTCTGTCAGGAGCTGCAGCTGGATACACTTCCTGCACACATAGTCATCAGGGACAGAAGTGTCCCTGATTTCCCACACAGCACAGGAGGAGCATGACACTGGTCTGGGCTCTCCTGCCATGACTTAACTCTTAAATTAATTTAATTTGGTAACAATGCCAAAGGTTTCTGACTAATAAGGAAAATAAAAATTCTGTGCTGTAACTGTTATTAAGGAAGCAGTAGCAGGACATTTGGAAAAGTATGATTCAATTAAGCAGTCAACATGGTTTTATGAAAGTAAAATCATGTTTGACAAATTTGCTGGAGCTCTTTGAGGATGTAACGAGCAGGGTGGATAAGGGGGAACCAATGGATGTGGTTTATTTGGATTTCGAGAAGGAATTCGATAAGGTGCCACATAAAAGGTTACATCACAAGATAAATGTTCGTGGGCTGGGGAGTAATATATCAGCATGGATAGAGGATTGGCTAACTAACAGAAAACAGAGTTGGGAAACATAGAAACATAGACATAGAAAATAGGTGCAGGAGTAGGCCATTCGGCCCTTCTAGCCTGCACCGCCATTCAATGAGTTCATGGCTGAACATGCAACTTCAGTACCCCCTTCCTGCTTTCTCGCCATACCCCTTGATACCCCTAGTAGTAAGGACTTCATCTAACTCCCTTTTGAATATATTTAGTGAATTGGCCTCAACAACTTTCTGTGGTAGAGAATTCCACAGGTTCACCACTCTCTGGGTGAAGAAGTTTCTCCTCATCTCGGTCCTAAATGGCTTACCCCTTATCCTTAGACTGTGAGCCCTGGTTCTGGACTTCCCCAACATTGGGAACATTCTTCCTGCATCTAACCTGTCTAAACCCATCAGAATTTTAAACGTTTCTATAAGGTCCCCTCTCATTCATCTGAACTCCAGTGAATACAAGCCCAGTTGATCCAGTCTTTCTTGATAGGTCAGTCCCACCATCCCACGAATCAGTCTGGTGAACCTTCGCTGCACTCCCTCAATAGCAAGAATGTCCTTCCTCAAGTTAGGAGACCAAAACTATACACAATACTCCAGGTGTGGCCTCACCAAGGCCCTGTACAACTGTAGCAACACCTCCCTGCCCCTGTACTCAAATCCCCTCGCTATGAAGGCCAACATGCCATTTGCTTTCTTAACCGCCTGCTGTACCTGCATGCCAACCTTCCATGACATCCAGGTCTCGTTGCACCTCCCCTTTTCCTAATCTGTCACCATTCAGATAATAGTCTGTCTCTCTGTTTTTACCACCAAAGTGGATAACCTCACATTTATCCACATTATACTTCATCTGCCATGCATTTGCCCACTCACCTAACCTATCCAAGTCACTCTGCAGCCTCATAGCATCGTCCTCGCAGCTCACACTGCCACCCAACTTAGTGTCATCCGCAAATTTGGAGATACTACATTTAATCCCCTCGTCTAAATCATTAATATACAGTGTAAACAGCTGGGGCCCCAGCACAGAACCTTGCGGTACCCCACTAGTCACTGCCTGCCATTCTGAAAAGTACCCATTTACTCCTACTCTTTGCTTCCTGTCTGACAACCAGTTCTCAATCCACGCCAGCACACTACCCCCAATCCCATGTGCTTTAACTTTGCACATTAATCTCTTGTGTGGGACCTTGTCGAAAGCCTTCTGAAAGTCCAAATATACCACATCAACTGGTTCTCCCTTGTCCACTCTACTGGAAACATCCTCAAAAAATTCCAGAAGATTTGTCAAGCATGATTTCCCTTTCACAAATCCATGCTGACTTGGACCTATCATGTCACCTCTTTCCAAATGCACTGCTATGACATCCTTAATAATTGATTCCATCATTTTACCCACTACCGACGTCAGGCTGACCGGTCTATAATTCCCTGTTTTCTCTCTCCCTCCTTTTTTAAAAAGTGGGGTTACATTGGCTACCCTCCACTCCATAGGAACTGATCCAGAGTCTATGGAATGTTGGAAAATGACTGTCAATGCATCCGCTATTTCCAAGGCCACCTCCTTAAGTACTCTGGGATGCAGTCCATCAGGCCCTGGGGATTTATCGGCCTTCAATCCCATTAATTTCCCGACTAATAAGGATTTCCCTCAGTTCCTCCTCTTTACTAGACACTCTGACCCTTTTATATCTGGAAGGTTGTTTGTGTCCTCCTTAGTACTTGTTCAATTGGTCTGCCATTTCTTTGTTCCCCGTTATGACTTCCCCTGATTCTGACTGCAGGGGACCTACGTTTGTCTTTACTAACCTTTTTCTCTTTACATATCTAGAGAAGCTTTTGCAATCCATCTTAATGTTCCATGCAAGCTTCTTCTCGTACTCCATTTTCCCTGCCCTAATCAAACCCTTTGTCCTCCTCTGCTGAGTTCTAAATTTCTCCCAGTGCCCGGGTTCGCTGCTATTTCTGGCCAATTTGTAAGCCACTTCCTTGGCTTTAATACTATCCCTGATTTCCCTTGATAGCCGTGGTTGAGCCACCTTCCCTTTTTTATTTTTAAGCCAGACAGGAATGTACAATTGTTGTAGTTCATCCATGCGGTCTCTAAATGTCTGCCATTGCCCATCCACAGTCAACCCCTTAAGTATCATTCGCCAATCTATCCTAGCCAATTCACGCCTCATACCTTCAAAGTTACCCTTCTTTAAGTTCTGGACCATGGTCTCTGAATTAACTGTTTCATTCTCCATCCTAATGCAGAATTCCACCATATTATGGTCACTCTTCCCCAAGGGGCCTTGCACAACGAGATTGCTAATTAATCCTCTCTCATTACACAACACCCAGTCTAAGATGGCCTCCCCCCTAGTTGGTTCCTCGACATATTGGTCTAGGAAACCATCCCTTATGCACTCCAGGAAATCCTCCTCCACTGTATTGCTTCCAGTTTGGCTAGCCCAATCTATGTGCATATTAAAGTCACCCATAATAACTGCTGCACCTTTATTGCATGCACTCCTAATTTCCTGTTTGATGCCCTCCCCAACATCACTACTACTGTTTGGAGGTCTGTACACAACTCCCACCAACGTTTTTTGCCCTTTGGTGTTCTGCAGCTCTACTCATATAGATTCCACATCATCCAAGCTAATGTCCTTCCTAACTATTGCATTAATCTCCTCTTTAACCAGCAATGCTACCCCACCTCCTTTTCCTTTTATTCTATCCTTTCTGAATGTTGAATACCCCTGGATGTTGAGTTCCCAGCCCTGATCATCCTGGAGCCACGTCTCCGTAATCCCAATCACATCATATTTGTTAACATAGGTCATTATCCAGTTGACAAATGGTAACTAGTTGGGTGCCGCAGGGATTGGTGCTGACGCCTTAACTATTTACAATCTATATTAATGACTTGGATGAAGGGACCAAGTTTGCTGATACAAAGATGGGAGGAACAGCAAATTCTGAGGAGGACACAAGAAATCTGCAAAGGGATATAGATAGGCTAAGTGAGTGGAGAAAAATTTGGCAGATGGAGTATAATGTGGGAAAATGTGAGGTTATCCACTTGGGCAGAAAAAATTGAAAAGCAACTTATAATTTAAATGGACAAAAATTGCAAAGTGCTGCAGTACAGATGGATCTGGGTCCTTGTGCATGAAACACAAAAAGTGAGTATGCCTTTACAGCAAGTAATCAGGAAGACAAATGGAATGTTGGCCTTTATTGCAAGAGGGATTGAGTATAAAAGCAGACAAGTCCTGCTACAGTTGTACAGGGTATTGGTGAGGCCAAACCTAGAGTGCTGCGTACAGTTTTGGTCTCCGTATTTAAGGAAGGATATACTTGCATTGGAGACTGTTCAGAGAAGGTTCACTAGGTTGATTCCGGAGATGAGAGGGTTGACTTATGGAGATAGGTTGAGTAGTTTAGGCCTATACTCATTGGAGTTCAGAAGAATGAGAGGTGATCTTATCGAAACATATAAGATAATGAGGAGGCTCGACAAGGTAGATGCAGAGAGGATGTTTCCACTCATCGGGGAATCTAGAACAAGGGGGCATAATCTCAGAATAAGGCGCTGCCCATTTAAAACTGAGATGAGGAGGAATTTCTTCTCTCAGATATTTGCAAACCTGGAATTCTCTGCCCCAGAGAGCTGTGGAGGCTGGGTCATTGAATATATTTAAGGCAGAGATAGACATATTTTTGAGCGATAAGGGAGTAAAGGGTAATGGGGAGCGGGCAGGGAAGTGGAGCTGAATCCATGATCAGATCAGCCATGATCTTATTAAAAGGCAGAGTCGGCCTGAGGGGCCAAATGGCCTACTCCTGCTCCTATTTCTTATATGTTGTTATATTCTTATGTAACCATTCTATGATTCTATCCTCCAATACCTCTCATCTGCTGTTCAGCTCAGTTGGATGACCGTTGCTTGGTTTCACTTTTACCTTGTGTTAGCCTTCAGTCAGAAGGTTGTGGGTTCAAGTCCCACTCCCGAGAGTTGAGCATGTAATCTAATCTGAAACTCCAGTGCAGGACTGAAGGAGTGCCGCACTTTTCTGGATTAGACATTAGACCGAGGCCCCATCTGTCCTCTCAGGTGGATGCAAAAGATCCTGTGGCAATATGCAAAGAAGAGCAGGAGCATTCTCTTCATTGCTAATATTTGTCCTTCAGCTAAAACAGATTATTTCGTCATTTATCTAATTGCTGTTAGTAGAACATTTCTGTGAGCAAATTGGCTACCGAGTTTCAGTACATTATGACGTGATTACACTTCAAAAGTACTTTATTAATGAAGTGCTTTGGAATGTCCTGAGGTTGTGAAATGCGCTATATAAATGCAAGTTCTTTTTTTCATAAGGTTTTCGATCTGCTGCCTCATATAGCCTTCTTGACGAAGCTGGATTTGAGGTTAAACATTGAACTTTATTCAGGATGTGGATCTTAGCTCCAAGATCCATGGAAGTATAGGTGGGTGCCTCACTGTGCCAATTCCTCTCTCAAGAGGATTAAGGCAAGGTTGTTCACTTTTACTCATGATATTTGATGCCATTATTAATATATTGGATGTCATTGGTGGAACAGGCTTGAGGGGCTGAAGAGCCTTCTCCTGTTCCTATTTTATCTGTTCTATTTTTGAAAGAATTCTGGCCTTTTTCCATAGTTGAGGCTCTGGTGTTGGTGCACTAACTTGTGGAGTGAATGTGATCTAACCGGTGGGTTATTGGTGTGGGTGCCCCCAAGTATATATTATTGTGGTTCTACTGAACCCAAGGGGATCTTGTAGCTAATGTATATAACTGATATGGAAACTCTGAGGCTTGACAAATGCAGCTATGGAAGACATTACCTGTTGGAGCCCAGGTGAAACTCAGATATTGGAATACTGGAACCAAACTGATCCTCTCTAGGAGGCATGGGCAATTAGATGCCTCAGTCAGTGGTCTGGGGTGTGGTGGATGACTGACTGGTCGTCTTGGCTCACTGATGAAACCTCAAGAGGTAGAAGGGACACTAGGGCTGGGATTCTTCCCACTTCACTCCAGATAATGTTGCCCTCTAATTCCCCAGTGGGCATGGTGCTCCTAGCTCGACAAAAAGTTCACATTTTTCCAGTGCTCATATGGTGGCAGTTAACCTGGATACACTTGAGCGGTCTCTACGTTTTACCTCTTGCCAACCTGCACTTAAATTCTTTGGGTTTAGGGAAACGTCAAGTTCCTGTAGCGAGGAGGGCCACATTGTACTGCATATCGGGAAACCAGAAGCTCCAGTTGTGGGGATATCTCAGAAGCCTTTTTAAGCACGATGATGGGTTTCCATGTGTCAGACATCTGGATCACTGCAAAAGAAAATGCTGAAAATTAAATGGAGCTGTTGCACTGCACTCTCTGGCTCTAAATTAAAATAGTGCAAGTACCTTGTGTGGCTTGTAATCTAAATAGGAATATAACAGTCAATTACTTAACACTATAGCTGTTATTATTCTATGAGACGTTACACTAAAGTCTTGTCTGCCTGTTCAGGTGGAATTTAGAGATCCTATAATACTTTTGGAAACAGGGAGGTCTCCTGGCGTTCTGGCCAACATTCCTAATGTCAATCACAATCACCACCAAATGAGACGAACTTGTGATTTATTTCATTGCGCTTTGTGGGTCCTTGCTATGTGTAAATTGGCAGTGGTGTTAATCTATTACACTTAACATAAGAACATAAGAAATAGGAGCAGGAGTAGACATACAGCCCCTCGAGCCTGCTCCGCCATTTAATGCGATCATGGCTGATCCAATCAAGGACTCGGGTCCACTTCCCTGCCTGCTCCCCATAATCTCTTATTCCCTTATCGGTTAAGAAACTGTCTATCTCTGTCTTAAATTTATTCAATGACCCAGCTTCCACAGCTCTCTGAGGCAGCAAATTCCACTGATTAACAACCCTCTGAGAAGAAATTCCTCCTCATCTCAGTTTTAAATGGACGGCCCCTTATTCTAAGATTATGTTTCCTAGTTCTAGTCTCCCCTATCAGTGGAAACATCCACCTTGTCAAGCCCCCTCATAATCTTATACATTTCGATAAGATCACCTCTCATTCTTCTGAATTCCAATGAGTAGAGGCCCAACCTATTCAACCTTTCCTCGTAAATCAACCCCCTCATCTCTGGAATCAACCGAGTGAACCTTCTCTGAACTGCCCCAAAGCGAGTATATCCTTTCATAAATATGGAAACCAAAACTGTGCGCAGCATTCCAGGTGTGGCGTCACCAATACCTTGTATAACTGTAGCAAGACTTTCCTGCTTTTATACTCCATTCCCTTGGCAAGAAAGGCCAAGATTCCATTGGCCTTCCTGATCACTTGCTGTACCTGCATACTAACCTCCTCCAGGACCCCCAGGTCCCTCTGTACTGCGGCACTTTGCAATTTTTCTCTATTTAAATAATAACTTGCTCTTCGATTTTTTTTCTGCCAAAGTGCATAACCTCACACTTTCCAACATTATACTCTATCTGCCAAATTTTTACCCATTCACTTAGCCTGTCTATGTCCTTTTGCAGGTTTTTTGTGTCCACCTCACACATTGGTGTTCCTCCCATCTTTGTTACATCAGAAAACTTGGCTACATTACACTTGGTCCCTTCATCCAAGTCGTTAATATAGATTGTAAATAGTTGGGGTCCCAGCACTGATCCCACTCGTTACTGATTGTCAACCCGAGAATGAACCATTTATCCCAACTCTCTGTTTTCTGCTAGTTAGCCAATCCTCTATCCATGCTAACATATTATCTCCAACCCCGTGAACTTTTATGCAGTAACCTTTTATGTGGCACCTTGTCAAATACACCATATCCACTGGTTCCCCTTTATTCACCCTGTTCGTTACATCCTCAAAGAATTCCATCAAATTTGTTAAACATGACTTCCCCTTCATAAATCCATGCTGACTCTTCCTGACTGGATTATGCTTTTCCAAATGTCCCGCTACTGCTTCTTTAATAATGGACTCCAACATTTTCCCAACCACAGACGTTAGGCTAACTGCTCTATAGTTTCCTGCTTTTTGTCTGCCTCCTTTTTTAAATAGGGGCGTTACATTTGCAGTTTTCCAATCTGCTGGGATCTCCCCAGAATCCAGGGAATTTTGGTAAATTACAACCAATGCATCCACTATCCCTGCCGCTACTTCTCTTAAGACCCTAGTTTTGTGTCTATAAGTCATCATCATCATCATAGGCAGTCCCTCGGAATCGAGGAAGACTTGTTTCCACTCTTAGCATGAGTTCTTAGGTGGCTCTACAGTCCAATACGAGAACCACAGTCTCTGTCACAGGTTGGACAAATAGTCATGGAGGGAAAGGGTGGGCAGGGAGCCTGGTTTGCCGCACGCTCCTTCCGCTGCCTGCGCTTGATTTCTGCATGCTCTTGGCAATGATACTCGAGGAGCTCAGCGCCCTTCCGAATGCACTTCCTCCACTTAGGGCGGTCTATGGCCAAGGACTCCCTGGTGTCAGTGGGGATGTCGCACTTTATCAGTACTCTAGTAATGATTCCACGAGGCAAGGTATTGTACTTGAACTGTGGTGGCCTTAGTCCATTTATTACAGCTCCTGAGTGAGGGTACAGCATAGTGAGCTCCCTTTTATACCTGGTTACCTGTCGTGTACAGGTGACCCCGAGGTCTCCCCCAGTTGCACCCTCTGTTGGTACAAGCAGAGTGTATACAGTGTGAAGGTACATTCAGTAGTCTTATGTAACTGTACATTGAGTGTACAGGGAGTATACTTATGTTATACATACACAATATCACTCTCCCCTAAGTCTTGTGCCATTGGCCTTTGCATTGTGTGCTCTGGCCCTAGACTTGAGTGCCCAAAGCCCTTGCACCTTGTCTATGTTTTGGCTTGGTTCTCTCCCTGTTAATCCCCAAGTCCTTATTGCCACAACATTGGGAAATGTTCAGCAGTGGACGGTTAGAGGTTGCAATGGGGGGTTGAGTGGGTTCTGGGTGTGATCGATGTGTGCCCATGGCGACATACATCCATTTCCCACCCTCCCATACATAGACCATGTGTGTGGCTCAACACCTGCATGTGCATACATGTACAGAAAGAAAGAACAGAAAAAAAAAGAATATAGGATTAATTACATCACTGTTTGGGTTCTGCAGTCGTGGAACAAGTACATTTTACAGGTAAGGTACATACGTGGTATTACAGTCTTGCCCCTGGGTTGTGTAGGTATAGGTGGGTGAGGACGCTAGTTCCAGAGTGACTGGACTGTGTCCAGGTTGTCTGATGGCGGCGCTGCGTCCCCTGCCAGCTGGGTGGGCTCAGATCGCTCACCTGGCTGAGTCTCAGGGCCTTTGCCGTTACCTAGTGGTGGGCAGAGCCACAGGAGTGTGTGGCCTCCTGTCCTCCTTTGAGGGCTGCGGTGTCTCTTTGCTGCCCTTCAGCGATAGTGGAAGCCTGGTCATCCCAGGTCCCGTTGGGAGGGCTGGAGGGTGCAAGTCTCTTTTTCCCGATGCTAGCCCTGGTGGCCAGAGAGGTAGAGCCAATCTGGGGCAGTGTACCGGTAGTGGTGCCTTTGCCGTCCGCCGATCGCTGGCCCTGCAGTTGGTATGCTCCCTCTGTGTGTGGCCTCGCTCCCTGGGGCATCACATTGGTCCCGGAGGCGCAGGCTACATAGTCGAGTAGCCCGCTGGACCTGGGTGCTTCCGACAGGATGTTGCCCTTGGTTTTGTCGGCATACATGTAGAACCCTGCATCGCACAACAGCGCTTCATTTATTCACATAGTACATTGGTTCCGACTGCAATTGCCCGACTTATCATGGTTAGTTACATTTGCAAACTTAAATTTGTCAAATACAACTTTTACATATGTTTCACCGGCATCACTGTATAAAGAGTGGAACCGTCCCTTTAATTGTGATGGGTTGCCGGTCTCCTTTAAGAGGGCTTTGCAATCTTTACCCCAATCCAGTTCGCTGCTCGGCATCACGTGTTGCTCCATCAAGCTGCCCCTCGTGGTCTGGTTGCCGCCATCTTTACTTCAGGCGCTTCACCTCGTGGTTCGGACGTCATCTTCTTTCTCTCCACGAGGTAGGCTGCAGTGATCCTTTTCTCCCCAGGTTCTGCCATGGAAGCAGGGAAGTTGCCTTCTGCGCCGATTTTCTTCCTCCGGAGTCCAGTCACTGGAGCCTGGAAAATGAGGTCGGGTCGTTTTGGCTGGATCATCTCGCAGTCGGGTTGAGCGGTCTGGGTCGTCTCCACGCAGTCGAGTTGAGCAGCTGGTTTTTCAGGTGCTGTGCTGGATCCAACTTCGGGGCCGCGGAGGACGTTGATCTCTGGAGGTAGGAGGTTTTCCCAGCTCCAACGGATCTTTTTCATCCATCTTTTCCCTAATAGCGTTGGACCATCAACGATCCACAAAGGTAACTTGTGCATTGCGCCATTATGGGACACCTGGACATCCACGCTGCCAACAACTGGGATGGTGTCGTTTGTGTAGGTGAGCAGCTTCACATGGATCGGGATCATTTTAGGTCGTTCGACTGGATTGTCCCAGAGTTTCTCAAAGGCCGCCTGATTCATCAGTGATTTCGACTTCCATTTTCAACGGGGAACTCTCGGTGGTGCAGGTAAACACTCCGTACACCTCATCGTGAGGCTGAGCTGTCACATGGACTCTCTCTTCTTCGTCGCTGGAGTCCAGGTGATCGGCCAACTCTTCATTAACTCGGTGAGTACGATTTCTCTTGCACATTGTCTGGGGTGGCCCTTCATGTTAACAGCCTTTGCATGTATAGTCTTTATAGCGGCACTGGTGGGCCCTGTGATTTCCTCCACAGCGCCAGCATGGGGTTAGTCGGTTGGCCCCATGTGGCGGACTCAGGGTTGCAGGACTCGGGGTTCTGTTCTCTCTTCCCTGAGAGAGACCACTTGCAACAGCCCTGCCTCTAAAAGGCACCAGTCGGTTCACAGTACTTGCTGGGTTAGAGTCCTGGGGGTGAGACATCCGCTTGGAATCGCAGGCCGAGATCATGAACGCCTGGCTGACGTTAATTGCCTTCTGCAGTGTGACCGTGGTGTCCGCAGAGAGCAGCCTGTGGAGAAGGCCCTTGTGGCCGATTCCAATAACGAAGATGTCCCGCAGCGCTTCGGTGAGGTGGTCGCCAAAATCACACGGTGCAGCCAATCGGCTGAGGTCTGCAGCATATTTTGCGATTTCTTGGCTTTTGGGCTGCTGGTGGGTGTAGAACCGGTGTCTGGCTCTGAGGATGCTCTCTTTAGGTTTGAGTTGTTCCTGTATCATCAATACGAGCTCCACATATATTCTGGTTGTTGTCTTCTCTGGGGCTAGCAAGTCCCTGACGAGGCCATAGACGGTGGGCCCACAACTGCTGAGCAGGATGGCTCTGCACTTATCAGCCAGCGAGGTCAGTGTGTCTCCCGCCAAGTCGTTCACAATAAAGAAGTGTTCAAGCCTTTCCACAAAGGCCTCCCAATCTTCCCCCATCGGCGAATTGTTGAAACGTGCCATGGTTAGCCATTTTCATGCGGAAATTCATAATCTCGTCGCCAGTTGTTGTGTCTATAAGCACTCTAGTAATGACTCCATGAGGCAATGTATTGTACGTGAACTGTGGTGACCTTAGTCCATTTATTACAGCTCCTGTGAGGGTACAGCATGGTGAGCTCCCTTTTATACCTGGTTACCTGTCGTGTACAGGTGATCCCGAGGTCTCCACCAGTTGCACCCTCTAGTGGTACAAGCATAGTGCATACAGTGTGAAGATACATCCAGTAGTCGTATGTAACTGTACATTGAGTGTACAAGGAGTATACTTATATTATACATACACAACTAGGATGCAAGCCATCAGGTCCGGGGGATTTATCTGCCTTTATTCCCATTATCTTACTGAGTACCACTTCCTTAGTGATTGTGATTGTGTTAAGTTATCCCCGCCTATAGCCCCTTGACTATCCACTGTTGGGATATTTTTAGTGTTCTCTATCTTAAAGACTGATACAAAATATTTGTTCAGAGTTTCTGCCATCTCCATGTTCCCAGTCACTAATTCCCTGGTATCGTTCTCTAAGGGACCAACATTTACTTTAGCCACTCTTTTCCTTTTTATATACCTGTAGAAACTCTTGCTATCTGTTTTTATGTTGTGCTAGTTTACTTTCATAGTCTATCTTCTCTTTCTTAATAATTTTTTTAGTCATTCTTTGCTGGCTTTTTAAAAGCTTCATCTACAGGGCCGTAGTAATACCCGCTCTCCTGTATTAGAACATAACATAAGAAATAGGAGCAGGAGTAGGCCATACAGTTCCTCGAGCCTGCTCCACCATTTAATAAAATCATGGCTGATCTGATCATGGACCCAACTCCACTTCCCCGCCCACTCTCCATAACCCCTTAGCCCCTTATCGTTTAAGAAACTGTCTATTTCTGTCTTAAATTTATTCAATGTCCCAGCTTCCACAGCTCTCTGAGGCAGCGAATTCCACAGATTAACAACCCTCAGAAGAAATTTCTCCCCATCTCTGTTATGTATATTAACTGGGTTTTACCTGCCACTGGAGGGCGCTACTGTTGGAGTCCTAATAGTCACTGGCAGACATGTGCAAGCCGTGTGTATAATGTTGGCAGCCATGTTGAATCCTCACCTTTGAAAATAAATAAACTGGAGTAAGGTCATGCCTGAACTAATTCACCGAACTTAGCCTTGTGGAGTTATTCGATATTAACAATTGGGCACCAGAAGTCGAATTCCTGGGGAGAAAGATTGCAGCAGACGGCATCAGGCCTACGGACTTGAAGACAGAGACCATCAAGAATGCACCCAGACCCCACAGTGTGAGGGAGCTGAGTTTGTTCCTGGATCTTCTCAACTATTTCGGTAACTTTCTACCTAGTTTGAGCACATTGCTAGAGCCCTTGCACATGTTGCTGAGAAAGGGTAACGACTGGGTTTGGGGCAAATCTCAAGACAGAGCCTTTGAGAAGGCCAGGAACCTGCTATGTTCCAATAAATTACTGGTACACTATGACCCATGTAAGCGGTTAGTGCTGGCCTGCGACGCCTCATCATATGGGTTCGGTTGTGTGCTCTAGCAATCCAATGTATCAGGCAAACTCCAACCAGTTGCATATGCATCCAGAAGTCTGTCTAAGGCTGAAAGAGCCTATAGTATGGTAGGGAAAGAGGCATTAGCATGCATATATGGGGTTAGGAAAATGCACCAATACCTGTTTGGGCTTCGGTTTGAGCTTGAAACAGACCACAAGCCGCTCATTTCATTGTTTTCTGAGCGCAAAGGTATAAATACCAATGCCTCGTCCCACATCCAAAGATGGGCACTGACATTATCCGCTTATGATTATGTCATCTGCCACAGACCAGACACTGAAAACTGTGCTGATGTGTTTAGCCAGCTACCATTGCCCACAACCGGGGTGGAAATGCCGCAGACTTGCTGCTGGTCATAGATGCCTTCGAGAGCGAGGGGTCACCTGTCACGGCTCGCCAAATTAGGATCTGACAAGCCAGGATCTTGTACTGTCAAGCGTAAAAAGGTGTGTCCTAAATGGAAATTGGTCTGCCATTCCCAGGGAAATTCAGGATGAAATTAAGCCTTATAGCCGCTGCAAAGATGAATTGTCTATTCAGTCTGATTGTCTGTTATGGGGTAATCATGTTGTTATGCCAAAAAAGGCAGGGAAACTTTTGTGCGAGATTTACACAGTACCCACCCAGACATTGTCATGATGAAGGCCATTGCCAAGTCTCACGTTTGGTGGCCCGGCATTGAAACATAGAAACATAGAAACATAGAAAATAGGTGCAGGACTAGGCCATCCGGCCCTTCGAGCCTGCACCACCATTCAATAAGATCATAGCTGATCATTCCTTCAGTACCCTGTTCCTGCTTTTTCTCCATACCCCTTGGATCCCTTTAGCCACAAGGGCCTTATCGAACTCCCTCTTGAATACATCCAATGAACTGGCATCAACAACTCTCTGCGATAGGGAATTCCATAGGTTAACAACTCTCTGAGTGAAGAAGTTCTTCCTCATCTCAGTCCTAAATGGCTTACCCCTTATCCTAAGACAATGTCCCCTGGTTCTGGACTTCCCCAACATCGGGAACATTCTTCCTGCATCTAACCTGTCCAGTCCCGTCAGAATTTTATATGTTTCTATGAGATCCCTTCTCATCCTTCTAAACTCCAGTGAATACAGGCCCAGTCGATCCAGTCTCTCCTCATATGTCAGTCCTGCCATCCCAGGAATCAGTCTGGTGAACCTTCGCTGCACTCCCTCAATAGCAAGAACATCCTTCCTCAGATTATGAGACCAAAACTCAACACAGTATTCCAGGTGGGGCCTCACCAAGGCCCTGTACAACTGCAGTAAGACTTCCCTGCTCCTTTTCTCAAATCCTCTTGCTATGAAGGCCAACATACCATTTGCCGCCTTCACCGCCTGCTGTACCTGCATGCCAACCTTCAATGACTGATGAATCATGACACCCAGGTCTCGCTGCACCTCCCCTTTTCCTAATCTGCCGCCATTCAGATAACATTTATCCACATTATACTGCATCTGCCATGTATTTGCCTACTCGCCTAACCTGTCCAAATCATCCTGCAGCCTCTTAGCGTCCTCCTCACAGCTCACACTGCCACCCAGTTTAGTGTCATCTGCAAACTTGGATATGTTATACTCAATTCCATCATCCAAATCATTAATATACATTGTAAAGAGCTGGGGTCTCAGCACTGAGCCCTGTGGCACTCCACTAGTCACTACCTGCCATTCTGAAAAGGACCCGTTAATCCTGATTCTCTGCTTCCTGTCTGCCAACCAGTTCTCTATCCACGTCAGTACATTACCCCCAATGCCATGTGCTTTAATTTTGCACACCAATCTCTTGTGTGGGACCTTGTCAAAAGCCTTTTGAAAGTCCAAATACATCACATTCACTGGTTCTCCCCTGTCCACTCTACTAGTTACATCCTTAAAAAATTCCAGAAGATTTGTCAAGCATTATTTCCCCTTCATAAATCCATGCTGACTTGAACCAATCCTATCACTGCTTTCCAAATGTGCTGCTATTTCATCCTTAATGATTGATTCCAACATTTTCCCTACTACAGATGTCGGCTAACTGGTCTATAATTACCTGTTTTCTCTCTCCCTCCTTTTTTAAAAAGTGGTGTTACATTAGCAACCCTCCAGTCCATAGGAACTGATCCAGAGTTGATAGACTGTTGGAAAATTATCACCAATGCATTCACTATTTCTAGGGCCACTTCCTTAAATACTCTGGGATGTAGACTATCAGGCCCTGGGGATTTATCGGCCTTCAATCCCGTCAAATTCCCTAACACAATTTCCCGCCTAATAAGGATATCCTTCAGTTCCTCCTTCTCACTAGACCTTCGGAGTCCCCTAGTACATCTGGAAGGTTATTTGAGTCTTCTGTTGTGAAGACAGAACCAAAGTACTTGTTCAGTTGGTCTGCCATTTCTTTGTTCCCCATTATAAATCCACCCGAATCCGACTGCAAGGGACCTACGTTTGTCTTCACTAATCTTTTTCTCTTCACTTATCTATAGAAGCTTTTGCAGTCATTTTTTATGTTTCCGGCAAGCTTCCTCTCGTACTCTATTTTCCACCTCTTAATTAATCCCTTTGTCCTCCTCTGCTGTATTCTAAATTTCTCCCAGTTCTCCGGCTTGCTACTTTTTCTGGCTAATTTGTATGCCTCTTCCTTGGATTTAACACTATCCTTAATTTCCCTTGTTAGCCACGGTTGAGCCACTTTCCCCGTTTTATTTTTACTCCAGACAGGGATATACAATTGTTGAAGTTCGTCCATATGATCTTTAAAGGTTTGCCATTGCCTATCCACCGTCAACCCTTTAAGTATCCTTTGCCAGTCTATGCTAGCCAATTCGCGCCTCATACCATCAAAGTTACCTTTCCTTAAGTTCAGGACCCTAGTTTCTGAATTAACTTTGTCACTCTCCATCTTGATAAAGAATTCTACCATATTATGGTCACTCTTCCCCAAGGGGCCTCGCACAAGATTGCTAATTAGTCCCTTCTCATTACACATCACCCAGTCTAGGATGGTCAGCTCTCTGGTTGGTTCCTTGACATATTGGTTGAGAAAACCATCCCTGATACACTCCAGGAAATCCTCCTCCACCGCATTGCTAGCAGTTAGGTTAGCCCAATCAATATGTAGATTAAAGTCGCCCATGATTACTGCTGTACCTTTATTGCACTCATCCCTTATTTCTTGTTTGATGCTGTCCCCAACCTCACTACTACTGTTTGGTAGTCAGTACACAACACCCACTAGTGTTTTTCTGCCCTTTGGTATTCCGTAGCTCCACCCATACCGATTCCACATTATCCAAGCTAATGTCCTTCCTTACAATTGCATTAATTTCCTCTTTAACCAGCAACGCCACCCTGCCTCCTTTTCTTTTCTGTCTATCCTTCCTTAATGTTGAATACCCCTGGATATTGAGTTCCCAGCCTTGGTCACCCTGGAACCATGTCTCCGTGATGCCAATTACATCATACCCGTTAACTGCTATCTGCGCAGTTAATTCGTCCACCTTATTCCGAATACTCCTCGCATTGAGGCACAGAGCCTTCAGGCTTGTCTTTCTAACACATTTTGCCACTTTAGAATTTTGGTGTAACGTGGCCCTTTTTGCTTTTTGCCTTAGGTTTCTCTGCCCTCCACTTTTACTATTCTCCTTTCTATCTTTTGCTTCTGCCCCCATTTTATTTCCCTCTGTCTCCCTGCATAGATTCCCATCCCCCTGCCATATTAGTTTAACCCCTCCCAAACTGCACTACCAAACACTCCCCCTAGGACATTGGTTCCGGTCCTGCCCAGATGCAGACCATCCAGTTTGTACTGGTCCCACCTCCCCCAGAACCGGTTCCATGCCCCAGGAATTTGAATCCCTCCCTTCTGCACCACTCCTCAAGCCACGTATTCATCTGAGCTATCCTGCGATTCCTACTCTGACTAGTACGTGGCACTGGTAGCAATCCTGAGATTACTACTTTTGAGGTCCTACTTTTTAATTTAATTCCTAGCTCCCTAAATTCGTCTCAAGACCTCATCCCGTTTTTTTACCTATATCGTTGGTACCTATATGCACCACGACAACTGGCTGTTCACCCTCCCTTTTCAGAATGTCCTGCACCCGCTCCGAGACATCCTTGACCCTTGCACCAGGGAGGCAACATACCATCCTGGAGTCTCGGTTGCGGCCGCAGAAACGCCTATCTATTCCCCTTACAATCGAATCCCCTATCACTATATCTTTCCCACTCTTTTTCCTGCCCTCCTGTGCAGCAGAGCCAGCCACGGTGCCATGAACTTGGCTGCTGCTGCTCTCCTCTGATGAGTCATCCCCCTCAACAGTACCCAAAGCGGTGTATCTGTTTTGCAGAGGGATGACCGCAGGGGACCCCTGCACAACCTTCCTTGCACTGCTCTTCCTGTTGGTCTTTCATTCCCTATCTGGCTGTGGACCCTTTACCTGTGGTATGACCAACTCACTAAATGTGCTATTCACATCATTCTCAGCATCATGCATGCTCCAGAGTGAATCCACCCGCAGCTCCAGTCCGCAACACGGTCCGTCAGGAGCTGGAGGCGGATACACCTCCCACACACATAATCGTCAGGGACCCCGGAGGCGTCCCTGATTTCCCACATGGTACAGGAGGAGCATAACACATGTCCGAGCTGTCTTGCCATGACTTAACCCGTAGATTAACTTAATTTGGCAACAACAGTGCTAAATGTTACTTACTGAAATAGAAAAGAAAAAGAAAAGCTACTTACCAATCACTTACCCCCTTGGCTGTGACGTCACCTTTCGATTTCTTTCTACTTCTTTTTTGCCTCCCTGCTGCAGCTGCACAAGCTGGGTTTCTCCGACTCCCCAAGCTGCCGCCGCGTTGGGCCTTTTAAAGGCCTGCCTCAGTGATCTCCCGTCTCTCCGACTCGGACTTGGAGTCATGCGTACATCAGTGCCACCTGTGGAGGCTCCGCTGAGTCTGTGGTCATGGCCATCCAAACCGCGGTCAAGGATCCATGTAGGCTTTGCCGGTCACTTTCTCAGCAAAATATTTGTAGTGGTAATGGACGCTTACTCCAAATGGATTGAATGCGTAATCATGTCATCCAGCACATCCACAGCCACTATTGAAAGCCTCTGGGCCATGTTCGCCACCCATGGCCTGCCCGATATCCTTATCAGCGACAACGGACCGTGTTTCACCAGTTCGGAGTTCCTCGAGTTTATAATCCGTAATGGCATCAAGCATGACAGGTCTGCTCCTTTCAAACCCGCGTCTATCGGTCAAGCGGAGCGGGCTAACCAAACCATTAAGCAGAGCCTAAAATGCGTGACTCACGGCTCTCTACAAACCCACTTGTCCCGCATTCTGCTCAGTTACCGGACAAGACCACACTCGCTCACCGGGGTCCCTCCTGCCGAGCTGTTAATGAAGAGAGGCCTCAAAACCAGGTTCTCCCTTGTACACCCGGATCTCAATGATCACGTCGAAACCTGAAGGCAACGGCAGCAATGGTACCACGATCGCGCAGCCATATCTCGTGACATTGCTGTTCATGACCCTGTGTTTGTCCTGAATTATGGTCATGATTCAAAGTGGGTTGCTGGCATGGTTTTGGCCAAGGAGGGGAACAGGATGTTTGTAGTCAAACTGTTAAATGGCCAAACGTGCAAGAGGCACATCGACCAAATCAAGCTGCGATTCACAGACAACCCAGAATAAATTGAAGATGACATCATCATCGATTAACCAACACACATCCACCCATCAGCTGACCCTTGTGTCATTCACAAAGATGAACCTACCATCCCGACAGTCCTGTCAGACTGACTGCTCCGCAATGCAGCAATGGTCCTACTAGCTCACCCAAACTTGGGTTCAAATTGAGAAGATCAACCAGGGAGCGGAAAGCCCTGGACTATCTCAACTTGTAAATACAACCTGTACCAAGACTTTGGGGGGAATGATGTGATGTGTCTTAACTCGGTTTTACCTGCCACTGGAGGGCGCGACTGTCGGAGTCCTAATGGTCACAGGCAGACACGTGCAAGTCGTGTATATAATGTTGGCAGCCATGTTGTATCCTCACTTTGAGAGTAAATAAACTGGAGTAAGGTCATGCCTGAACTAGTTCACCGTACTTAGCCTCGTGGAGTTATTTGATACTTAACAATCTCTGTTTTAAATGGGCGGCCCCTTTTTCTAAGATCATGCCCTCTAGTTCTAGTCTCCCCCATCAGTTGAAACATCCTCTCTGCTTCCATCTTAAAGTCCCCTCATAATCTTATATGTTTCGATAAGATCACCTCTCATTCTTCTGAATTCCAATGAGTAGAGGCCCAACCTACTCAACCTTTCCTCATAAATCAACCCCTCATCCCCAGAATCAACCTAGTGAACCCTCCTGTATGGCTCAGAGGCATGGACCATGTATAGTAGACACCTCAAGTCGCTGGAGATATATCACCAATGATGTCTCTGCAAGATTCTACAAATCCCCTGGGAGGACAGGCACACCAACATCAGCATCCTCATCCAGGCTAACATCCCCAGCATTGAAGCACTGACCACACTCGATCAGCTCCGCTGGGCAGGCCACATTGTTCGCATGCCAGACATGAGACTCCCAAAGCAAGTGCTCTATGCGGAGCTCCTTCTCGGCAAACGAGCCAAAGGTGGGCAGCGGAAACGTTACAAGGACACCCTCAAAGCCTCCCTGATAAAGTGCGACTTCCCCACTGACACCTGGGAGTCCCTGGCCAAAGATCACCCTAAGTGAAGAAAGTGCATCCGGGAGGGCATTGAGCACTTCGAGTCTCAACGCCGAGAGCGTGCAGAAATCAAAGCGCAGGCAGCGGATAGAGCGTGCTGCAAACCAGTCCCACCTTCCCTCAACGACTGTCTGTCCCACCTGTGACAGGGTCTGTGGCTCTCGTATTGGACTGTTCAGCCACCAAAGAACTCACTTCAGGAGTGGAAGCAAGTCTTCCTCGATTCCGAGGGACTGCCTATGATGATGATTATGATGATTAAAAGCTTCCCAATCTTCTGTTCTCCCACTAGTTTTGGCCAGTTTGTATGCCCTTGTTTTTATTTGGATACCATCCTTTATTTCTTTAGTTACCATGGATGGCTATCTTTTCTTTTACATCCTTTCCTCTTCACTGGAATATATATTTTTTGAGAGTTTTGAAATATCTCCTTAAATGTATGCCACTGTTCATCAACTATCCCACACTTTAATCTATTTCCCAGTCCACTTTAGCCAACTCTGCCCTCATACCTTTGTAGTTTCCTTTATTTAAGCTTAGTATGCTGCTTTGAGATCCAACTTTCTCGCCCTCTGTAAGAAATCTTTAAACCCAAAGAAATTGCGAATTATCAATAGAAATAATGATTTAAAGAAAACAAACACTTGTGCCAGCAGACACAGAGAGCTAAGGTCAAGACAGAAAAACAGGCCTTCAAGGCCTAGCTATGGCGAGAAGGGATTTAGCAAGGAGCCTTAAAGTAAAACAAGCTGCCTCTTGAAAGGGCCACAAGACATTCAGACAGAGATAAGGAAGAAAATGACCTCATAAGTACACTTTCCCCTGTGCTTGGATAATTGGGTAAAAAAATTATTGATGCAAGGTATCTACTGGCCCACCGAAATAATGTAGAAAAACTTTCAACTGAGAGAAACAGGCAGACTGAGGAGAGCGTTTCCTCAAGGTGGATCTCATGCAGGCTTCGGCCTAACACCTTGGTCAAGCTCAAACCTCCGAGGTGGACCTGCCCTCCATGCCACCCCCGCACCCCCTACCATGCTGGCTTTGACCTAACACCTCCACCAGCTCAGGATCTGTTCAGAAACCATCGTTTTGCCTCAACGTCTATCTGTTCCATTCCGGGGTCGTAGATCGTTCTCATCTGTCACGGGTTGCATGTCTACTATATCTATCCTGATTGTGTGTTGCGTTTTACTATATTTGAACTACTGCTGCTTAATAAAATACCTTACAACACCTAAGACCCTTTAGGTATCTGTGTATGACCTGAGATCCTAATCTTACACATTAAAAGTACTTCATTGAGTGCGAAAAGCTTTTGGCATGTACTAAAGATTTGAAATGCACTTATACAAATGCAGGTTCTTTTTTAAAAATTCGTTCACCTCAAATCAATGCTGACCCGCCCAGCCCCCATAGTTATAAAATAATGGTCTCTATCACTAGCCATGAGCAATGCCACTGGAGATGTTTTAATATTAATACTACTGATTGTGCGCAATGCCACAGGTGATCTGCTGACATTAATACTGTGAGCAATGACATAGGAGATCCGCTTATATTAATATTATTCACCGCACACAATGGCATGGGAGGTTGACTGACATTATTATTGGGCCAGAATTTACTGTAAAAATAATGGTGAAACTAATGGTGCTCACCATGATGTCATCATCATCATAGGCAGTCCCTCAGAATCGAGGAAGACTTGCTTCCACTCTTAACATGAGTTCTTGGGTGGCTGTACAGTCCAATACGAGAACCACAGTCTCTATCACAGGTGGGGCAGATAGTCGTTGAGGGAAGGGGTGGGTGGGACTAGTTTGCCGCACACTCTTTCCGCTGCCTGCGCTTGATTTCTGCACACTCTCGGCGATGAGATTCGAGGTGCTCAGTGCCCTCCCGGATGCTTCCTCCATTTAGGGCGGTCTTTGGCCAGGGACTCCCAGGTGTCAGTGGGGATGGTGCACTTCATCAGGGAGGCTTTGAGGGTGTCCTTGTAACGTTTCCGCTGTCCACCTTTGGCTCGTTTGCCGTGAAGGAGTTCCGAGTAGAGCGCTTGCTTTGGGAATCTCGTGTCTGGCTTGCGAACTATGTGGCCTGCCCAATGGATCTGATCAAGTCTGGTCAGTGCTTCAATGCTGGGGATGTTGGCCTGGTCGAGGACGCTAATGTTGGTGCATTTGTCCTCTCGGGATTTGTAGGATCTTGCGGAGACATCGCTTGTGGTATTTCTCCAGCGACTTGAGGTGTCTACTGTACATGGTCCATGTTTCTGAGCTGTACAGGAGGGTGGGTATTACTACAGCCCTGTAAATCATGAGCTTGGTGACAGTTTTGAGGGTCTGGTCTTCAAACACTCTTTTTCTCAGGCGGCCGAAGGCTGCACTGGCGCACTGGAGGCGGTGTTGGATCTCGTCCTCAATGCCTGCTCTTGTTGATAGGAGGCTCCCGAGATATAAGAAGTAGTCCACGTTGTCCAGGGTCGCGCTGTGGATCTTGATGACTGGGGGACAGTGCTGTGCAGTAAGGACAGGCTGGTGGAGGACCTTTGTCTTATTGAGGTTTAGCATAAGGCCCATGCTTTCGTACACCTCAGTAAATACATCGACTATGTCCTGGAGTTCAACCTCTGTATGTGCACAGACGCAGGCATCGTCCGTGTACTGTAGCTCGATGACAGAGGTGGGGTGGTCTTGGACCTGACCTGGAGACGGCGTAGGTTGAACAGCTTCCCACTGGTTCTGTAGTTTAGTTCCACTCCAGCGGAGAGCTTGTCAACTATGAGGTGGAGCATGGCAGCAACGAAGATTGAGAAGAGGGTTGGGGCGATGACGCAGCCCTGTTTAACCCCGGTCTGGACGTTGATTGGGTCTGTAATGGATCCGTTGGTAAGGATCATGGCCTGCATGTCATCGTGGAGCAGGCGGAGGATGGTGATGAACTTTTGGGGGCATGCGAAATGGAGGAGGACACTCCATAGACTCTCACGGGTGACAGTGTCAAAGGCCTTTGTAAGATCAAAGAAGGCCATGTATAAGGGCTGGTGCTGTTCCCTGCATTTTTCCTGCAGCTGTCGTGCTGCAAAAATAATTTCCGTTGTGCCCCGTAGGGGACGAAATCCAAACTCTGACTCCGGGAGGAGCTCCTCAGCCGCAGGGACATGACGGTTGAGGAGGACTCTAGCAACGACCTTCCCAGTGGCTGATAGAAGGGAGATTCCTCTGTAGTTGCCGCAGTCGGACATGTCCCCTTTTTTAAAGATGGTCACGATCACTGCATCTCTGAGATCTCCCAGCATGCTCTCCTCCCTCCAGATGAGAGAGATGAGGTAATGTATTCACGCCAGTAGTGCCTCTGCACCATACTTCAGTGCCTCAGCAGGGATTCCATCTGCTCCTGAAGCCTTGTTGTTCTTAAGCTGCCTTATGGCTTTTTCTACCTCGTGCAGTGTTGGGGTTATACTGAGGTGGTGGCATGCTGCGGGATGGAGTCAAGAACACTCGAGTCAAAGGCAGAGTCTTTGTTGAGGAGATCTTCGAAGTGCTCCTTCCAGCGGGCCCTGACTGCCTCGGTGTCTTTGATGAGTGTTCCCATGCGCCTGCTGCCATTGTCCTTCTAGGTGGTCCTCCTGCAATGAAGAGCGGGGTCTCCTCCTGCGGTGTAGACCGGGGCCTCCTCCTGCGGCGTAGACCGGGACTATTATGTATGCGTAAATTGGACAACGACTTCAAACAAGCAGTTAAACAGAAAAATTCGGAAGTTACTGTCTGAGATGTGCCGCTCCTTCAGAAGCTGTGTGAAAACGGCTCCCCATTCAAATATATCGAATGGCGTGAAGTTCCTGTATTTGCACGGTAGATACGGATTAAACTCACCACAGAAAGTTAGGGCTTGTCCATTTTAGTACTGGCATGATAAATTTTAATTACTGCCAAACAACTTCTCTGACACTGAAAATTAACTTTTACAAGTGTGGACTCCCATTGCTTCAGATTTTAATTGTTTTTGAGATTTAAGAAATTATTTTTATGACTTTTTAAACTTTTCATTTATTTTTTCTCTCTTAATCCAATCTATTTTCTCTCTCTTTATTTCACTTTCTGTACCTGATTTGACATTGAATTCACCCACTCGAACGCACACTTCCTGGTTGAGATTCGACACTGCTCATTAACAATATTTCAATCTGATTGGTTGCTTGTCCTGTTCACATAGGTCCCAAATGCCAAGTAAAGGGCATTGTGACATTTGGATCTCTGGCTTACAGCAACTTCCAGTGCAAAAGCTGATAGAAATTAAAGGTCGTGTCTATTTGCAACACCAGATTTCTATTTGGTCCTCTTGGAGGGTGGAACACACCTAACAGTTTGTCTGGAATGTGTAATTTGATCCTTGAAAATAATCATGATCTCTGCAATGTGTAATTTGTTCCAGTTATTGTCAGACAGGCTCCAGAGCTCATAGTGCTAACACTACTGTTTTCAGAGAACAGACAGGTCTCACCCTCCTGGGTTACAAGCACTCACAGCGTTCAAACTGTCAAATTCAGATAGGAAGTGGTGATGCCATGGAGGGATTTTAAGATAAAGTTGAGAATTTTAAAATCAAGGGAGTAGAAATTCATGATAGCCCAGGAATGGGCAGTAACTTTAGAAACGTTTGAGATTTAGCGCTAGGCGCTGATGAATCACGCTGCATGCAAAATTTAGCCTCATTGCTCAAAAAAACGATTGGAGTGCTAAATCAAACACTAATTGTCCAGCTAAGTGGTGATACTCTCAAAGAACTAAGCAATATCAGGTGCAATCTAATCGCAAGTCATCATTGCCATAGACTCTTTCCAGTTCTTAAAGGAGAGGTTAATTGATGCTGCAGAACCTCATCCTCGTGCAGCACTTTGATATGTTGTAAGAGTAAAATTGTCATCATTTTTTAGTAGCCACAACACTCCAGCCACTAAACAACCTTTAAATGACAGAATTCAAATGTTGCCCAATGTCAAACTGACAAGGAAGCAGTGAAACAGCACCAACCTGACAGCTGTGACTCATTACTCATGATTCTTTTCAGTAGCGCCCCTGAAACCGACATCCGCCTACTTGATGACTCCTCTCCCTGTTGCTGTCGGGGCGAGGCACTAAGGCAGGAGGTGATGATGAATTTTGCAGATCGGGTGCCCAGTGAGCATTGCACGCTCACTGATGTCACGATCTGCCTGGCACTGATGTCCCTGGTGCTAACTCCTAGTGGCGCCGCTATGGTTGGGGGGGGGGGCGGGTGGATTTGCCGTGCATTGCTGGATTCGCCTCGCCGTGATGCTACTGACTCAGCACCCCATTAACACTCCCGCCAGGCATTAACTGGAGGTGCTAAGGTACCGAATTTATCCCCCAAGGTGTTGTTGGACAATGTTCCTCCTAATTTTCTTTGGGTTGCGCAGCTGCTTTAACAGGCAGCAGGGCCCATTCAAAATTTCACGCATGCGCTAAATCTCCCATTCAATAAGTGTCTTGTGTGGGACCTCCAGTCAGCTGCGTGGCCACGTAACTTAGCGGGAGCATTGCTGGTGGACTGTGAGTCAAGGTTGGCCAACAATCCCAGGGATGATGGGTGAATGGGACTTGGTGCATGTTAGGATACATGTAGCAGTGTTTTGGATGAGCTCAAGCTCATTGAGGGTGGAAGATAAGAGGCTGGCCAGGTGAACATTGGAATAGTCGAATACAAAAGTAAAATACTGCAGATGCTGGAAATCTGAAATAAAAAAGAAAATGCTGGAAATGCTCAGCAGGTTAGGCAGCATCGACCTGAAACGTTAACTCTGTTTCTCTCTCCACAGATGCTGCCTGACCTGCTGAGTAGTTCCATCATTTTCTGTTTTCGTACTGGAATAATCGAGCCTGGCAAATAACACATTTTTTAAAATCTATTTATTTATTGCCCATCCCTAGTTGCCCTTGAGAGGATAGACATGATCTGCCTTCTTGAACCTCTGCGGTCTAGGGATGGGGGTGGAAGAATGTGATCCAGGTATGACAGAGGGCGAGAGAACGTGATCTATCTTCCCATCCAATGTTCACTGTAATTGTTTTTGTGTGCGCAACCCCTTTAAGGGGCTGCATGACCCATTCACAGTTTTGCGGGACCGGCAGAGATATTGGGAAAGTTGTTCCTTATCTTGCTCTCAACCTCACCGGTTTTAGATCTGGATCATCTTCTTCCCCATTCCCTGCACTGTGCTCCTCACCCTCCTGCAACAAGTTGCTGAACACCTCTCCCTGAGTTCCTGACCATCTCCACTCTCTCCGAGCTCCTCTCCACCCCCCCCCCCTCCTGGAGTTCCTCTGCCCCCTTCTCTCCTCTCTCCCCCTTCATCTCTCCGAGCTCCTCTCTCCCACTCTCTCCGAGCTCCTCTCCCCTCCATCTCTCCAAGCTCCTCTCTCCCCCTCCATCTCTCCGAGCTCCACTCTCCCACTCTCACCGAGCTCCTCTTGCCCCATGTTGATCCTCTCTTCTCTCCCCCAATCACCTCTCCTCCACCCGCTTCGATTCTTTCTCCAATTTCGCCTTCGATCCCCTCTCCTTGCCCCTCTTCAATCCCCTCCCCTCTCTCCCCCACTTTGATTCCCACTCGTCTCCCCCGCTGATCAGATCCCCTGACTTTCTCCGCATAGAGCCGAGTAAAGCGAGCCGATGCAGGCCGCAGCCCCAACATTTGGTACTGGGCATCTGTGATCGAATCGAGTGCACATGCGTGACTGGATCGAGTGCACAGGTGCAGAACCAAACAGTGGTGCATGCACAGAGAGACCAGAACACTGTGGAAATTAAATGGACAAGTGCAAGAGGAAATTAATGCAATAGTAAGGAAGGACATTAGCTTGGTTGATGTGGAATCTGTATGTGTAGAGCTGCGGAATACCAAAGGGCAGAAAACGCTAGTGGGAGTTATGTACAGACCACCAAACAGTAGTAGTGAGGTTGGGGATGGCATCAAACAAGAAATTAGGGATGTGTGCAATAAAGGTACAGCAGTTATCATGGGCGACTTTAATCTACATATAGATTGGGCTAGCCAAACTGGTAGCAATACGGTGGAGGAGGATTTCCTGGAGTGTATTAGTGATGGTTTTCTAGACCAATATGTCGAGGAACCAACTAGAGAGCTGGCCATCTTAGACTGGGTGTTGCGTAATGAGAGCGGACTAATTAGCAATCTTGTTGTGCGAGACCCCTTGGGGAAGAGTGATCATAATATGGTAGAATTCTTTATTAAAATGGAGAATGACACAGTTAGTTCAAAGACTAGGGTCCTAAAGTTAAGAAAAGGTAACTTCGATAGTATGAGAAGCGAATTGGCTGGGATAGATGGCAAATGATACTTAAAGGATTGACGGTGGATAGGCAATGACAGACATTTATAGATCACATGGATGAACTTCAACAATTGTACATCCCTGTCTGGAGTAAAAATAAAACGGGGAAGGTGGCTCAACCATGGCTAACAAGGGAAATCAGGGATTGTGTTAAATTCAAGGAAGAGGCATATAAATTGGCCAGACTGGGCCTGCATTCACTGGAATTTAGAAGAATGAGAGGGGATCTCATAGAAAAATATACAATTCTGACGGGACTTGACAGGTTAGAGGCAGGAAGAATGTTCCCGATGTTGGGGAAGTCCAGAACCAGGGGACACAGTCTAAGGATAAGGGGTAAGCCATTTAGGGCCGAGATGAGAAACTTCTTCACTCAGAGAGTTGTTAACCTGTGGAATTCTCTCCCGCAGAGGGTTGTTGAGGCCAGTTCGTTGGATACATTCAAAAGGGGGTTAGATATGGCCCTTACAGCTAAAGGGATCAAGGGGTATGGAGAGAAAGCAGGAAAGGGGTACTGAGGTGAATGATCAGCCATGATCTATTGAATGATGGTGCAGGCTCGAAGGGCCGAATGGCCTACTCCTATTTTCTATGTTTTTATGTTTCTATGTTTCTAACAAATGGCAGGCACCAGCAAACTCTGGCCCCTTACTCACCGTGCACAATAGTCTGGCAGTTGCCAATAATATTATTAACGTGAGACAATGCCGAGGGAGGACACCGCGCACTAACATTACCCGCCGTGCGGACAACCTGCCAATCAGGGACGGGGTCCGTGCGGGCGGCCTGCCAATCAGGGGCGGGGTCCGTGCGGACGGCCTGCCAATCAGGGACGGGGTCCGTGCGGGTGGCCTGCCAATCAGGGGCGGGGTCCGTGCAGCGGGTGTTTTTGAGGCTGCTCGCGCCCCTGCACCAGCATTCCACGTCATTATCCGTTGTGACGTAGTCCCCGCCTCCCTTAAACCCTGCACAGGGGCGTGCGGAGCGTGCTTGCAATAGCTCTTGGGATTTAATAGCTCATAAATGCTGCGGTGACCATCCCGAGAATGTAAACTAGTGCCTGCTGCTTGATCTGAAGGAGGCGAAAAGCCTGTATTTTTGGCGGGTTTGGATCGGGCGGTTGTGATTTTAATTCCCCCCACACACACCCATCCGAACAGTGAGGGGGCGTGGCCTGTTTAATCTGACGCCATGGAGGCGGGTGACGTCACCACGGTGTCGACGTTGGAGACAGTCAGCATTGTGGGTCGAGCGGTGTGCGCAGGCGTGCTCCTGACGGCGGCCCTGTACCTGGCGCGCGCGCTCTATCACACCATGGCCTGGAAGTGCGGCGGGGACAGCCAGGCGGAGCTGGTCAACAACCTGCGGAGTGAGTGCAGAGGAGCGGGGCGGTGGGACTCGCCAGCGGCGGGGGGCGGTCGGCCGGCCGGCTCCTCAACCCCGAAACTGGAGGGAGGCGGGACGGCCATCCCGAGAGGGGGTTGTGTGAGGCTGTGTGTGGGGTGATGGTGGGGTGGGGGGCTCCCTGCCCGCGGGTGGCAGGCCTGGCGGCGGCGGGGAAATTTACAGGGAGGCTCTGCCTGCTGCAGTCTGCGACAGAGGCCGCGGCTGCCATCAGTGCAGGGAGGGAGGGGTAGGAGGTAGTGGCAGCAACAGCAGCCCTGTGGGGGTGGGGCAGGGGCATCGCCAGGCATTGCAGAGCAGACAGTGAGTGGCCAGCTGGGCACTGCAGTGTGGCCCAGTGACCAAGCGCTGAATCCACAGCGGTAGATTCCAGTGGCAATTTTCAGTGAGTGAGCAGAACACCCCCCTTAGTAAATCTGCTGCAACGAGCCCAGCCCAGTCTCTGTTCTGGGTCCCTCTCCTGTTGGTGCATAACCCGCCCACAGATGGTGTGCCTCAGTGACTGGCGGCTCCTGCCTGAGAGCAATTAGAATCTGGCACCTCTGGCATATGCAGTAAAGATTCTGTTGCAGATGTGGTCATCTTCTTTCACCCCCCCCCCACACACGCGCGCGCACACACACACACCCTTCCTATGTGTCTGCACGCCCAGAAATATGAACCACTAATGTATGTCTATCAGGAGATGAAAAATTAAAAATAAGGGTATTGGCAAGATGTTCACTTTCTTTCTCCAATGATAAAACTTTGGTTTGACTGCATTTTTTTTAACTCCACTGCTTGATAGCTGATAAATTAATTCATGGAGGACCAAGCCCATTCTGATCATGCCTTATAGTATGAATACATTTTCTAAACAAAGGGACTAGATCAAGTCTCTGAACAGTTTTTTGTGGAGGTAACTTTAATCAGTGGCAGTTTTATCCTTTATAGAATCAGAAAAATTATGACAGAAGGAGGCCATTTGGCCCATCGTGTCTGTGCCGGCATGATTAAACAGATTCTATTGTTGGAGGGGATGCAAATCAAATGGTTAGTGTTGGGACTGTTAATCAATTTTCTGTCCTTTGTTCTGTCAGGTTAAATATCATCTCTTTTGAGAAGTTTGGGATGCAACCATTCATAGACTGTGAAAGGATATCTAACAAACCTTGAGCATTAGAATCTAATACTTTGTTTAAACCTGGCTCGTAACAGTGATAGCTCTGGCTTTAATAGGATATGAACCATATTCCTTTGTGTTCTACTTGCCTATATCCATTTATAATTTTCAAATTTGTTCACAAACCAAATGTTTGTATATATTTGAAAGAGAATGATGCATCTTGAACTGCTTCTGATCAGAGTCTCATTCAACCGCGTGGAGGAAGGAAGGGGGAGATTTTCAGTCATAATCATGACTTGCCAAATTTGTATGGTCCCAGTTTAAATAATTTGCTTTTAACCTGTTAGGATTCAGCTTTTTAAATTTTGGAGATACAAGCAATGTTTTGTCAAGTTAAAAAACTATTTTAATTTCAAAACTTAAGACAGAACCTTTGCTCATGCCTAGATTTTGAGCACAGAATCTAGACTGACATTCCAGTGCAGCATTGAATGGGTGCTGTGTTGTTGGTGACCAACTTCCAATGAGGTGTTGCTCTCTGCTCAGGTGGATGTTAAACATCCTGGCACTATTTCCAGAAGAACAGAATGTTTTCCCAGTGCACTGGGTGTCACTGATATCATTGAGTGGTTAGTCATCTACTGAAGCTGTGAGGGCAGCTCCTGAGGGAGAAGCACCAGTGTGCGTTTGACTTGAAGGAAGAACTTGCATTCATATAGTGCCTTTCATGCCTTTGGGACATTCCAAAGTGTTTCACAGTCATTGTTAATTTGTCAGAGGAGGTTAAGTGGTGAGTGAGTGTTCGGTTGATCCATCAGACTACAGCCAAGATAGTTAACTAATGAATAAGTGTTATGGCAGAACAAGCAAATCAAAGAAAGGGAGGAAGAATAAACTTGCATTTATAAAGCCAGTGCATGATGCTGGATTTTCTGGAAGTTGAATGTGTTGGGAAGTGTGCATGCCAGCCGATGTCTTCTAGATGGACTTGCTTGAGCTAACTGGCTGGGCTTGAGAAACACTCCATGCTATGATGGAGGAAGAAAGCAGGGAGGTTATGCTTGAACTGTATAAATTACTAGTTAGGCCACAACTAGAGTACTGCATTCAGTTCTGATCACCACATTATAGGAATGAGCAGATTGCACTAGGGAGGATGCAGAGGAGATTAACAAGGATGTTGCCAGGATTGGAGAATTTTAGCCATGAGGAAAGATTGGATAGGCTGGATTTCTTTGGAACAGAGGAGGCTGAGGGGAGACTTTATTGAGGTGTATAAAATTGAGGGTCCTAGATAGAGTGGATAGGAAGGACCTGTTTCCCTTAGCAGAGGGGTCAATAACCAGGGGGCATAGATTTAAAGTAATTGGTAGAAGGATTAGAGGGGAGCTGAGGCGAACCCCTCATGCAGAGGGTTGTGGGGGTCTGGAACTCACTGCTTGAAAGGGTGGCAGAGGCAGAAACGCTAAAGTAACGTATCTGATGGCTGACCTGTATGATGTCTCAACTAAGGACCATTTTAAGTATTCTGAATAGCTTTAATTAATAACTGCTAGAGATACTTATGATTTAACACCATTTGCTGATTTTATCCTGTACAGGAAAATCATAAAGGGAGTTGAAACAAAATCCCTTCAATGCAATATAGGATAATGTCCCAAAATGTTAATCTTTCAGGCATAGTGAAGGCTCTGTTCTTCTAGATTCTTTACCCTATACATTCTTGGTGTCTAATACCTTGGGTTAATGAACTGCAGGCCAGGAGAGAAGATTTAATCAAAATCTGGATTCAGCTGGGTGAAATATGTAATCCTGTGTGACTGGATTTGATGCAGATGCTGTGGTAAATGGGCAGGCCAGGTTAGCAGTATTTCCCTTGCACATGGATGCATGGAGCAGTGTGCAAGAAATCAGCAGGACAACCCATTGAGATACTGTGCTCTGTGAAGTGAATCTGCATCACTGGAAATCTTGGTTTTGCTCTGAGTGTTATGTATTATGCCTTTAATATAAGCTGAGTTTTGACTAGTCTAGAAAGGACTTATCTTCCTCATGGGCATTGCTGTATAGGAGGCATGGAACTAGATCTTCAACTGGCTCCTGCCATTTACTGTTAATCTGATTGTGCAGCTATATAAATGGTGGTCCTCCTCTTCCACAATCACTCCATCTGGACTGAAATGTGTCCAGTGTGGTTGGAACTCGCTGCTCTATTGCCTGGGGATAGGGAGCTGCCTTGCCACAATGGATGAAGACTCATTTTGCACAGTACTGGTGCTTTGGCAGAGGTTGTATGTAACTCGCTATACAGAACTTCAGGAAGGAAGAGCATTAGGCGTCAGCTATGCTGCTGCAGTAGTAGCGCGCTCATCTCTGAATTAGAAGGTTGTGGGTTCAAGTCCCATACTAAAGACTTCAGCACAAAATCTAGGCAGACACTGCAGTGCAGTACTGAGGGAGTGTTGAATTATTGGAGGTGCCGTCTTTTCGATGAGATGTTAAGCTGAGGCCCTGTCTGTGCTATCAGGTGGATATAAAAAAAAATCCCCTGGCACTGTCAAAAATAAATCATTGGCTGTAAAATGTTTTGCAGTGTCCTGAAGTCATGAAAGGTGCTATATAAATGCAAGTTCTTTCTTTTACATCTGGTTAAATCTGAGAATGAGGACATAAATTTTCTCTGGATTGTTTTCCAGGGTTCTTCAGTGTTGAGTGCCACATGAATGGGATGCCTTTTTGGGCAGCATTTGCAAGGAAGTCAATAAGCCAATGCAGGTGACAGCATTGTGTCAAGTGTTTGCAATATCAGTTTACTTGCTGATGAACCAGGATGTTGCATTGATCCTGGTTGGCCTGTATGTTGTCTGAAGGTTCTGTTGCTATGACAGATATTGATAGTGGGCAGTCTTGCTATGTTCCATTTTAAAGGATGAGGGGTGAGATATTCTGTCAATTATGACCCATTGTCCTTGCCATTCTGTTGTGGACCCTCTATAGTACATCAATGATCTGCTGAAGGCAGGATGTCCAAACTATGCACAACATTCAATGTGGTCTTAACATAATTATATTAAAGTGCAGAAAGAGGCCATTGGGCCCACTGGTCTATGCTGGTGTTTTATGCTCCACATAGGTTCTTCCCATCCTATTTCATCTCTCCCTATTTCATAAGAAATAGGAGCAGGAATAGGCCATTCGGCCCCTAGAGCCTGCTCCACCATTTAATAACATCATGGCTGATCTGATCATGGACTTAGCTCCACTTCCCTGCCCACTCCCCATTACCCTTTATTCCCATATCTCTCAAAAATCTGTATATCTCTGCCTTAAATTTATTCAATGTCCCAGCTTCCACAGCTCTCTGGGGCAGAGAATTCCAGATTTACAACCCCCTGAGAGAAGAAATTCCTCCTCATCTCAGTTTTAAATGGGCGGCCCCTTATTCTGAGACTATGTCCCCGAGTTTTAGTTTCCCCTATGAGTGGAAATATCCTCTCTGCATCCAACTTGTCCAACTGCATCCAACCTACTCAACCTATCTTCATAAGTCAATCCCCTCATCTCCAGAGTCAACCTAGTGAACCTTCTCTGAACAGCCTCCAATGCAAGTATATCCTTCTTTAAATACGGAGTCCAAAACTGTATACTGTACTCCAGGTGTGGCCTCACCAATACCCTGTACAGTTGTAGCAGGACTTCTCTGCTTTTATACTCCATCCCCCTTGCCGCCTTGCTGTACTTGCACACTAACTTTTTGTGTTTCATGCACAAGGACCCTCCAAGTCCCTCTGTACTGCAACACTTACAATTTTTCTCCATTTAAAATATAATTCGCTTTTCTCTTTTTTTCTGCCAAAGTGGATAACCTCATATTTTCCTACATCATACACCATCTGCCAATTTTTTGCAGATTTTTTGTGTCCTCACAATTTGCTTTCTCACCCGTCTCACCCTATCAGCATATCCTTCTATTCCCTTCTCCCTCATGTACTTATCTAGCTTCTTCTTAAATGCATCTATGCTATTCACTTCAACTGCTCCATGTGGTAGCATGTTCCACATTCTCACTACTCTCTGGGTAAAGACATTTCTCCTGAATTTCTTATTGAATGCATTAGTGCTAATCCCCTAGGTTTGGCCTCGCCCACAAGTGAAAATGGCTTTTCTACATCTAAGTTGTACAAGTTTTAAAATAGTAATTTTTCACGTGTGATCTAATGCCTGTGTGTTGCATCCCAGTACTTGTTCATTTAACATGACTTACCTATTTGCACCGTTGCCAATCAAATACACATTTCCAGCACCAATATGCATGACCTTTATTCTTTTAGATACACTAAATTCTGTCAGTCTTTAGCTAGTGCAAGGAGCTCTTGCATCTTACAGCGAACTCTGAATAGCCTCTCAAAATAGAGCCTTTCCCATTAGTTGCCCATTCTATTTTTAAGCCAATTTTCAGTCCATGTAGCAAATGATTGTGTTGTACCCCAGTATTTGCTGATTCAACATTACATAAGATTAAAAAAAACAAGAGTGGCTGATTTATAAACACATTTGTCAATGAGCTAAATCCATTCCAGCACTGATATACATTACTTCGGGTACCTCAAAGAATGAGATTAGATTTGTGAGGCACAATCTTTCTGAAAGCATCAACTTCAGTGTGATTCAGCTCTCCAATTTAGCACTGATAGTTTCTTCTGTTTCCCCCAGTACTGAGAAGCGAAGTGGTGTATAATTCCCTGATTTGGTTCTTAATATTTGAGTATCATATTATGTTAGAAGTCCTCAGTTACAAGTGTTCTATTTTTGGAGCTCCTAAAAATATTAACCAGAGCATCACTTGTTGCCTTGAAGATTCAAAGATGTATCCATTCTGGTCCAAGTGCCACTGCAGCACGCCGTGCTTTGTTTGCAATAAATATTTAAACTGGCCTTTAACACTACGCAAGCTTGGTGTTGATGTGAAGCTGAATTGGCTTTGTGCTGGAGTGTGTATTGGGGATTGAGGCCTGAGCTGACTCCAAATGGAGTGACACTGATTCTTCCAAGTCTCTGCATTTTGTTCCAGTGCCGGGTTTGGCCCCAATTCTAAATTCAGGCCGCATTTACACCGTAAATGCAAAGTTGAACCACTTTGCACTAGTGCTACAGTTAGTGTGAATTCACCCTGAATTTTATAATTCCAAAACCAGTTTGACTAGATCTGTCAGTTCTCCACTAGGGAAGATTAATCACATCTGATCTTTCCCAATCCCATCTGATATTTCAATGCAATTTATCACACAAGAACTTGTCCAGCTCTTAAACACTGCCTAGGGGCAAGATCCTTCATAAAATCCGAGTGGACATCATATTGCACTTGCCCTATTAGATGTTGGAGGACTGATTCTTGCATCTTTTGTTTCTGCGTTGACTAATTTTTCAGGATTCTCAGTAACCTGAAGAGCCTTCAGTTGACTTGGTGTTTGAGAGGTCCAGCCAGTTGAAGTGGGAATGAACTGTATCCCCTTGATCCATGCGTTGGTGTTGAACCCATTTTGAGAACTTGTTAGGGTTGGTTTCCTGGCAGTTAAGTTGACGAAAACGGCTGCTTGAGCAGGACCTCCCATTTCACTGGAGGTTATGTTGCTGTCATCTGATTATTGTGTACTCCTAGTGGGAATGTTAATTAGAAAATATCCAGGAGTGCCTAGATTTCATTGGAGTCAAGCCTTGCATTTAACAGTATAATCCTAGCTGGAATTTTCACCTTGAATTTTCAGGTTTGATCTTAAGCTTGTGTTGAAAGCAGTTACTTTGCAAGCCACGTTCCTACATAGTTAGTGAAAAATAGCTTTGGCATGTGGATAGGGTGGCTCCTACAAACTATTGATTTTATTTTTGCTGAAAATGTTCTTTTGGGTTTAACTCGTCCCAGAAAATTGAGCTACAAATTTTAATCACCACTCACTCTGTTCAAAGGAAGAGTTCTTCTCACTTGATTTGCACAGGGCTGGAACTGTTCATGTAGCCAAATTTTGGGTAACTTTTTCCTATTGGGGTAAAAAAAATCTTTTAAGCAAGTTGAAGAATATGGTATTGGGTAGAATGGGCTCCTTGGTATTGGTAAGGGGCAGGAGGAAGTCAACTCTATCTACCTGTGTTGTAATTGCCACTTGTGTCCAATGTGAAAGATAGCTCTCAAAGCTGCAAGGTAGGTACCTGGAGTGACTTCTCTGTTCTAGACAAGCATTGTTGTCTTGATTTAATGCTTCAATATGACTGCTACAGTACTCCAAGCTAGTTCAAAACTAGATCCTCAGATTCCCACTGATAGTTTCTATATTACTTCAGTCCGGTTGGCGGAGCTTGATTAAAAATGAGGAATAATATTAAAACACCACTGCAGATGTGGTCTTTCTCTACCTCTGTATAGACAGCTCCCACTCAATCTACCTCTTGATTCTCTTTCTAAGCTGGTGCTGCTTAGAGCTGCCTTTTAATTTTGTGTTTCAAAAAACATTTTTTTTTAAATTGCTGTTGCATGCAAAAATATAATCGAGCTAACACCGTATGAAAGAAACAAATGGAGGTTCATAGGACAAGGTGCTGCAAACCTTGAGTACTACACCCGTTACTTATGTACCAGCATTGTTGTACAGCATCACTAGTGAGGTATGGAATTGAGGGATTTGGTTGGAAAGTAAAACTAAAGTAAAGGGAAAGAGGACTGAGAATAGGACGAAGAACAAAAGAGGCAGAATTAAAGCATTTGTTAGTTTTAATTGAAAGCAAAACTAAGTTCTAGTTGTAACTATTAGTTATGAGGCTGTTCCTAATATTTGAGTTGCTTTGTCCGTAATGTTTCTGTGTGTCTGAGCTGAAAAATAGGACTATCATTTTTGTGGAGCTGCGGAGTCAATGGGTTAAATGCTGTGGAAGTACCAATATTGCTTGTGTTGCAAATACTTAATGGGAGTGAATGATACTTGAAAGCAAATCTTTGTGTGCCAGCAGTTCTCTTGTTGGATGAATCAGTTTATAAGGATAGGGTTATTTTTCTAGTGCACAATATAGTACTCTGTTGCTCAGGTGAAGCTACTTCATAAACTTTAAATGATCTACAAATTCCACCCTTGTATCCTGTGCTGTACTGGGTCCCATCACCTATCAATCCCATCCTTGCTGATCTGTATTGGCTTCCCATTGCCCATTGGAGCAAACTTAAAACCTTCTCTTTCTTCCCCACCCCTGTTTCAAATCATCCAGTTTTGCCTATCCTACCTCTCTAGCCTTGTGTCCCCTCCCATATCCTCCAGTCCTTTGACTCCAGCATCCTTCCCCCTTTTTTTCAGCCTATCTTTGGCAGCTTTGGAACTCTCTCCCAGCAACCTTCATCTCTTTGCAACTCTGTGTCCACCTTTAAAAATTTGCCTCAAAACACCACAGTCATTCTCCTACCCGTGCCACAAAGGCCCGATCCTTTTCTTCCGAGTTATTTCTAGTGTCAAGGTGCAATATAAGTGCAAGTTGTTGTACTATTTAAGGCCAGGCAGTTGCCTTGCTGTTGAGGAAAAATGTGTGTTCATTGTTTTAATGCCACTTGGGATGCAGGAAGAACACTGTCTTTGTTTGTCCGAAGTTAATATATGATGAGTAAGATTGTTTAAGAGGCTGTAGATATTCTGACCGTTTCTGGAAACTTCCTGTTTACATTCCAAAGCATTGTTTATATTTTATATCTTCAGTGGTGTCATTTTTTAAAAAATCTAATAAGGAATTCAGGAGAAATTTCTTTACTCCATGTTGTGAATGTGGAACTTGCCATCCAATGGAATGGTTGTGGTGAATAGAGTAGATGCATTTAAGGGGAAGCTAGATAAGTACATGAGGGAGAAAGGAATAGAATGATAAGGTGAGATGGAGTAGAGTGGGAAGAGGCGCGTATGAAGTACAGACCTGTTGGGCTGAATGGCCTGTTTGCGTGGGAAGGTGAGGAGTGCAATTGGGAGATGGCCTCCTTTTTCTATCCAATAGCGCCGAACAATTTAATTTATACAGCTAACAATGGAGAACGAGGTCGGATGTATCGCAAACCTCTGGCCTTGCCATGGAAGTGCTGATGTGGATTATGAATTTTAATTTGGAAGAGGTGAACAGTTTATGGGGGGAAAAGGAATGAAAATAATTTGCATATCTGTAATATATTAGAAATCTTGCATCCGTGTGCAATTCCTGTCAGCTTTCCATTTGTGTAAATTTCTGGATCTACATTTATTATAGAAATGGCCCAATTACTTCCTCTTCCTCCCCTTCCCCCTCCTCCCCTTCCCCTTCCCCTTCCCCCTCCTCCCCTTCCCCTTCCCCTTCCCCCTCCTCCCCCTTCCCCTCTCCCCTTCCCCTTCCCCCTCCTCCCCTTCCCCTTCCCCCTCCTGCCCTTCCCCTTCCCCCTCCTGCCCTTCCCCTTCCCCCTCCTGCCCTTCCCCTTCCCCCTCCTGCCCTTCCCCTTCCCCCTCCTGCCCTTCCCCTTCCCCCTCCTGCCCTTCCCCTTCCCCCTCCTGCCCTTCCCCCTTCCCCCTCCTGCCCTTCCCCCTCCCCCTCCTGCCCTTCCCCCTCCCCCTCCTGCCCTTCCCCCTCCCCCTCCTGCCCTTCCCCCTCCCCCTCCTGCCCTTCCCCCTCCCCCTCCTGCCCTTCCCCCTCCCCCTCCTGCCCTTCCCCCTCCCCTCCTGCCCTTCCCCCCTCCCCCTCCTGCCCTTCCCCCTCCCCCTCCTGCCCTTCCCCCTCCCCCTCCTGCCCTTCCCCCTCCCCCTCCTGCCCTTCCCCCTCCCCCTCCTGCCCTTCCCCCTCCCCCTCCTGCCCTTCCCCCTCCCCCTCCTGCCCTTCCCCCTCCCCCTCCTGCCCTTCCCCCTCCCCCTCCTGCCCTTCCCCCTCCCCCCTGCCCTTCCCCTCCCCCTCCTGCCCTTCCCCCTCCCCCTCCTGCCCTTCCCCCTCCCCCTCCTGCCCTTCCCCCTCCCCTCCTGCCCTTCCCCCTCCCCCTCCTGCCCTTCCCCCTCCCCCTCCTGCCCTTCCCCCTCCCCCTCCTGCCCTTCCCCCTCCCCCTCCTGCCCTTCCCCCTCCCCCTCCTGCCCTTCCCCCTCCCCCTCCTGCCCTTCCCCCTCCCCCTCCTGCCCTTCCCCCCCCCCTCCTGCCCTTCCCCCTCCCCCTCCTGCCCTTCCCCTCCCCCTCCTGCCCTTCCCCCCTCCCCCTCCTGCCCTTCCCCCTCCCCCTCCTGCCCTTCCCCCTCCCCTCCTGCCCTTCCCCCTCCCCCTCCTGCCCTTCCCCCTCCCCCTCCTGCCTTCCCCCTCTCCCCCTCCTGCCCTTCCCCCCTCCCCCTCCTGCCTTCCCCTCCCCCTCCTGCCCTTCCCCCTCCCCCTCCTGCCCTTCCCCTCCCCTCCTGCCCTTCCCCCTCCCCCTCCTGCCCTTCCCCCTCCCCCTCCCTGCCCTTCCCCCTCCCCCTCCTGCCCTTCCCCTCCCCCTCCTGCCCTTCCCCCTCCCCCTCCTGCCCTTCCCCCTCCCCCTCCTGCCCTTCCCCCCCCTCCCCCCTCCTATGCCCTTCTCCCCGCTCCCCCCCTGCCCTTCCCCCTCCCCCTCCCTGCCCTTCCCCCTCCCCCTCCTGCCCTTCCCCCTCCCCCTCCTGCCCTTCCCCCTCCCCCTCCTGCCCTTCCCCCTCCCCCTCCTGCCCTTCCCCCTCCCCCTCCTGCCCTTCCCCCTCCCCCTCCCCCTCCGCCCTTCCCCCTCCCCCTCCTGCCCTTCCCCCTCCCCCTCCTGCCCTTCCCCCTCCCCCTCCTGCCCTTCCCCCTCCCCCTCCTGCCCTTCCCCCTCCCCCTCCCTGCCCTTCCCCCTCCCCCTCCTGCCCTTCCCCCTCCCCTCCTGCCCTTCCCCCTCCCCCTCCTGCCCTTCCCCCTCCCCCTCCTGCCCTTCCCCCTCCCCCTCCTGCCCTTCCCCCTCCCCCTCCTGCCCTTCCCCCTCCCCCTCCTGCCCTTCCCCCTCCCCCTCCTGCCCTTCCCCCTCCCCCTCCTGCCCTTCCCCCTCCCCCTCCTGCCCTTCCCCCTCCTCCTCCCCCTCCCTCCTGCCCTTCCCCCCTCCCCCTCCTGCCCTTCCCCTCCCCCTCCCGCCCTTCCCCCTCCCCCTCCCGCCCTTCCCCCTCCCCCTCCCGCCCTTCCCCCTCCCCCTCCCGCCCTTCCCCCTCCCCCTCCCGCCCTTCCCCCTCCCCCCTCCCGCCCTTCCCCCTCCCCCTCCCGCCCTTCCCCCCCCCCTCCCTCCCTTCCCCCCTCCCCCTCCCGCCCTTCCCCCCTCCCCCTCCCGCCCTTCCCC